>NC_143034.1:8317500-8392500 GCF_057628025.1 Oncorhynchus mykiss
AGGTTAGTAACACTACTACAGGGTAGTAACACTACTACAGGGTAATAACACTATTAGCTACTACAGGTTAGTAACACTACTACAGGGTAGTAACACTACTACAGGGTAATAACACTATTAGCTACTACAGGTTAGTAACACTACTACAGGGTAGTAACACTACTACAGGGTAGTAACACTACTACAGGGTAGTAACACTACTAGCTACTACAGGTTAGTAACACTACTACAGGATAATAACACTACTAGCTACTACAGGTTAGTAACACTACTACAGGTTAGTAACACTACTACCGGGTAATAACACTACTAGCTACTACAGGTTAGTAACACTACTACAGGATAATAACACTACTAGCTACTACAGGGTAGTAACACTACTACAGGGTAGTAACACTACTACCGGGTAATAACACTACTAGCTACTACAGGTTAGTAACACTACTACAGGGTAATAACACTACTACAGGGTAATAACACTACTACAGGGTAGATACACTACTACAGGGTAATAACACTACTACAGGGTAATAACACTACTACAGGGTAATAACACTACTACAGGGTAGATACACTACTACCGGGTAATAACACTACTAGCTACTACAGGTTAGTAACACTACTACAGGGTAGTAACACTACTACAGGGTAGTAACACTACTACAGGGTAATAACACTACTACAGGTTAGTAACACTACTACAGGGTAGTAACACTACTACAGGGTAGTAACACTACTACAGGGTAATAACACTACTACAGGTTAGTAACACTACTACAGGTTAGTAACACTACTACAGGGTAGTAACACTACTACTGGGCAATAACACTACTACAGGGTAATAACACTACTACAGGTTAGTAACACTACTACTGGGTAATAACACTACTACTGGGTAATAACACTACTACAGGGTAGTAACACTACTACTGGGTAATAACACTACTACTGGGTAATAACACTACTACAGGTTAGTAACACTACTACAGGGTAGTAACACTACTACAGGGTAATAACACTACTACAGGTTAGTAACACTACTACAGGTTAGTAACACTACTACAGGGTAGTAACACTACTACTGGGTAATAACACTACTACTGGGTAATAACACTACTACAGGTTAGTAACACTACTACTGGGTAATAACACTACTACAGGGTAATAACACTACTACAGGTTAGTAACACTACTACAGGTTAGTAACACTACTACAGGGTAGTAACACTACTACTGGGTAATAACACTACTACTGGGTAATAACACTACTACAGGTTAGTAACACTACTACTGGGTAATAACACTACTACAGGGTAATAACACTACTACAGGTTAGTAACACTACTACAGGTTAGTAACACTACTACAGGGTAGTAACACTACTACTGGGTAATAACACTACTACTGGGTAATAACACTACTACAGGTTAGTAACACTACTACAGGTTAGTAACACTACTACAGGGTAATAACACTACTACTGGGTAATAACACTACTACAGGTTAGTAACACTACTACAGGTTAGTAACACTACTACAGGTTAGTAACACTACTACAGGGTAATAACACTACTACTGGGTAATAACACTACTACAGGTTAGTAACACTACTACAGGGTAATAACACTACTACAGGGTAATAACACTACTACAGGGTAATAACACTACTACAGGGTAATAACACTACTACAGGGTAATAACACTACTACAGGGTAATAACACTACTACAGGTTAGTAACACTACTACAGGTTAGTAACACTACTACAGGGTAGTAACACTACTACAGGGTAGTAACACTACTACAGGTTAGTAACACTACTACAGGGTAGTAACACTACTACAGGGTAGTAACACTACTACAGGTTAGTAACACTACTACAGGGTAGTAACACTACTACAGGTTAGTAACACTACTACAGGGTAGTAACACTACTACAGGGTAATAACACTACTACAGGTTAGTAACACTACTACAGGGTAGTAACACTACTACAGGTTAGTAACACTACTACAGGGTAGTAACACTACTACAGGGTAATAACACTACTACAGGTTAGTAACACTACTACAGGTTAGTAACACTACTACAGGGTAATAACACTACTACAGGGTAATAACACTACTACAGGGTAATAACACTACTACAGGGTAGATACACTACTACCGGGTAATAACACTACTAGCTACTACAGGTTAGTAACACTACTACAGGGTAGTAACACTACTACAGGGTAGTAACACTACTACAGGGTAATAACACTACTACAGGTTAGTAACACTACTACAGGGTAGTAACACTACTACAGGGTAATAACACTACTACAGGTTAGTAACACTACTACAGGTTAGTAACACTACTACAGGGTAGTAACACTACTACTGGGTAATAACACTACTACAGGGTAATAACACTACTACAGGTTAGTAACACTACTACTGGGTAATAACACTACTACTGGGTAATAACACTACTACAGGGTAGTAACACTACTACTGGGTAAT
The DNA here is from genome assembly GCF_057628025.1 of Oncorhynchus mykiss. Classification (NCBI taxonomy): domain Eukaryota; kingdom Metazoa; phylum Chordata; class Actinopteri; order Salmoniformes; family Salmonidae; genus Oncorhynchus; species Oncorhynchus mykiss. The sequence continues at coordinate 8,320,004 of NC_143034.1, forward strand.
AACACTACTACTGGGTAATAACACTACTACAGGTTAGTAACACTACTACAGGGTAGTAACACTACTACAGGGTAATAACACTACTACAGGTTAGTAACACTACTACAGGTTAGTAACACTACTACAGGGTAGTAACACTACTACTGGGTAATAACACTACTACTGGGTAATAACACTACTACAGGTTAGTAACACTACTACTGGGTAATAACACTACTACAGGGTAATAACACTACTACAGGTTAGTAACACTACTACAGGTTAGTAACACTACTACAGGGTAGTAACACTACTACTGGGTAATAACACTACTACTGGGTAATAACACTACTACAGGTTAGTAACACTACTACTGGGTAATAACACTACTACAGGGTAATAACACTACTACAGGTTAGTAACACTACTACAGGTTAGTAACACTACTACAGGGTAGTAACACTACTACTGGGTAATAACACTACTACTGGGTAATAACACTACTACAGGTTAGTAACACTACTACAGGTTAGTAACACTACTACAGGGTAATAACACTACTACTGGGTAATAACACTACTACAGGTTAGTAACACTACTACAGGTTAGTAACACTACTACAGGTTAGTAACACTACTACAGGGTAATAACACTACTACTGGGTAATAACACTACTACAGGTTAGTAACACTACTACAGGGTAATAACACTACTACAGGGTAATAACACTACTACAGGGTAATAACACTACTACAGGGTAATAACACTACTACAGGGTAATAACACTACTACAGGGTAATAACACTACTACAGGGTAATAACACTACTACAGGTTAGTAACACTACTACAGGTTAGTAACACTACTACAGGGTAGTAACACTACTACAGGGTAATAACACTACTACTGGGTAATAACACTACTACAGGGTAATAACACTACTACAGGGTAGTAACACTACTACTGGGTAATAACACTACTACTGGGTAATAACACTACTACAGGTTAGTAACACTACTACAGGGTAATAACACTACTACAGGGTAGTAACACTACTACAGGTTAATAACACTACTACAGGGTAATAACACTACTACAGGGTAATAACACTACTACTGGGTAATAACACTACTACAGGTTAGTAACACTACTACAGGTTAGTAACACTACTACAGGTTAGTAACACTACTACAGGGTAGTAACACTACTACAGGGTAATAACACTACTACAGGGTAGTAACACTACTACAGGTTAATAACACTACTACAGGTTAGTAACACTACTACAGGTTAGTAACACTACTACAGGGTAGTAACACTACTACAGGGTAGTAACACTACTACAGGTTAGTAACACTACTACTCCTCTCTCCCTCACCACCTCCCACTCTCCCCCCCACTCTCCTCTCTCCCTCACCACCTCCCACTCTCCCCCCCACTCTCCTCTCTCCCTCACCACCTCCCACTCTCCCCCCCACTCTCCTCTCTCCCTCACCACCTCCCACTCTCCTCTCTCCCTCACCACCTCCCACTCTCCCCCCCCACTCTCCTCTCTCCCTCACCACCTCCCACTCTCCCCCCCACTCTCCTCTCTCCCTCACCACCTCCCACTCCCCTCCCCCCACTCTCCTCTCTCCCTCACCACCTCCCACTCCACTCCCCCCCCACTCTCCTCTCTCCCTCACCACCTCCCACTCCCCCCCCCACTCTCCTCTCTCCCTCACCACCTCCCACTCCCCCCCCCACTCTCCTCTCTCCCTCACCACCTCCCACTCCCCCCCCCACTCTCCTCTCTCCCTCACCACCTCCCACTCCCCTCCCCCCACTCTCCTCTCTCCCTCACCACCTCCCACTCCACTCCCCCCCCACTCTCCTCTCTCCCTCACCACCTCCCACTCCCCCCCACTCTCCTCTCTCCCTCACCACCTCCCACTCCCCCCCCCACTCTCCTCTCTCCCTCACCACCTCCCACTCCCCCCCCCACTCTCCTCTCTCCCCCCCACCCCCACTCTCCTCTCTCCCTCGCCACCCCCACTCTCCTCTCTCCCTCGCCACCCCCACTCTCCTCTCTCCCTCGCCACCTCCCACTCTCCCCCCCACTCTCCTCTCTCCCTCGCCACCTCCCGCTCCCCCCCCACACTCTCCTCTCTCCCTCACCACCTCCCACTCTCCTCTCTCCTGTAGGTGTTTTACATGGCGTCTGCCCACTGGTCTGTGTACAGAGGTGTTTGACTTCATGCAGGCCTTGAGTGAGAACGGGACTGGAGACAACCACCCTTCCACGGTCTTCATACACGAAGGAAAGGAGAAGAGGGAGAGCATGGAGAGAGGGGAGGTGGGCATGGAGAGAGGGGAGGTGGGCACGGAGAGAGGGGAGGTGGGCACGGAGAGAGGGGAGGTGGGCACGGAGAGAGGGGAGGTGGGCACGGAGAGAGGGGAGGTGGGCACGGAGAGAGGGGAGGTGGGCACGGAGAGAGGGGAGGTGGGCACGGAGAGAGGGGAGGTGGGCACGGAGAGAGGGGAGGTGGGCATGGAGAGAGAGAGAGGGGAGGAGAGAAGTGAGGAGAATATGGATAAGGAAAGAGGGGAGGAGGAGAGAGAAAAAGAGAAAGATGAAGATATGGAGACAGAAGACAGAGGGAAGAACACAGAGAACGAGCAATTGGAGGAGAACGAGGACAACGCGGCCCACAACCAAGTGGAAGAACAGGTCTCGTCTTTTACCGTCCGTGGAGTTGAGTCTACCTCCGGGGACCCTGCCTCCTGTCCTCTCACCCAGACGGAGGAGCCGGAGTCGGGCCTTGACCCCTCTCTCCCTCTGGATCTCACGGAGGTGGGTTTAGTTCCCTTGTGGTTTGTAGTATTTGAGAGTGAAATGTTTCCTCTACAAAGCTGAAAATGTCAGTGCCACTTCCTAAACATAGCAGCAACAGTCTTCATATGTACTTTGTTCTAGCTCTGATGCTGATTCCTCTGTTCAGTTCACACACTGTTTAATTGGGTTTAATGAGATCCCCTGTATAAGATAACGGAGTTCATAAATGTTTCGTTAATTAAATCATGCGTTCTCCAGATGTTGCAGTTCTCCCTGGAGTCCCCGGGGGGCGCCACTCTGGCCTGTCTCAGTCTGATGACTCTGGGTCTGCTGTCAGTCCACGTCTCCATACCTGAACACATAGTGGTGTTGGACAGCACCATGGTGGACAATGAGGTGGTTAAGAGGTATACACACACCTACCTACACACACCTATACACCTACACACCTACACCTACACACACACACACCTACACACACACACCTACACACACACACACCTACACACACACACCTACACACACACACACCTACACACACACACACCTATACACACACACAGCTATACACACCTAAACACACACACACACACACACACACACACACACAGCTATACACACCAAAACACACAGCTACACGCGCACACCCAACCCTTTCTCTGGCACTCCTTCTTTCTCTCTGTCTAAAATGAAAAGTTGTTTCTCCAAATTAGTTTTTATTATTATTTTATTTATTATTATTATTATTATACTCTAGCCCAGATCCATATTATTATACTCTAGCCCAGATCCATATTATTCTACAGTCCCCTATAGCCCCAGATCCATATTATTCTACAGTCCCCTATAGCCCCAGATCCATATTATTCTACAGTCCCCTATAGCCCCAGATCCATATTATTATACAGTCCCCTATAGCCCCAGATCCATATTATTATACAGTCCCCTATAGCCCCAGATCCATATTATTATACAGTCCCCTATAGCCCCAGATCCATATTATTATACAGTCCCCTATAGCCCCAGATCCATATTATTATACAGTCCCCTATAGCCCCAGATCCATATTATTATACAGTCCCCTATAGCCCCAGATCCATATTATTATACAGTCCCCTATAGCCCCAGATCCATGTTATTATACAGTCCCCTATAGCCCCAGATCCATGTTATTATACAGTCCCCTATAGCCCCAGATCCATGTTATTATACAGTCCCCTATAGCCCCAGATCCATGTTATTATACAGTCCCCTATAGCCCCAGATCCATGTTATTATACAGTCCCCTATAGCCCCAGATCCATATTATTATACAGTCCCCTATAGCCCCAGATCCATATTATTATACTCTAGCCCAGATCCATATTATTATACAGTCCCCTATAGCCCCAGATCCATATTATTATACAGTCCCCTATAGCCCCAGATCCATATTATTATACTATAGCCCCAGATCCATATTATTATACAGTCCCCTATAGCCCCAGATCCATATTATTATACAGTCCCCTATAGCCCCAGATCCATATTATTATACAGTCCCCTATAGCCCCAGATCCATATTATTCTACAGTCCCCTATAGCCCCAGATCCATATTATTATACAGTCCCCTATAGCCCCAGATCCATATTATTATACAGTCCCCTATAGCCCCAGATCCATATTATTATACTCTAGCCCAGATCCATATTATTATACAGTCCCCTATAGCCCCAGATACATATTATTATACAGTCCCCTATAGCCCCAGATCCATATTATTATACAGTCCCCTATAGCCCCAGATCCATATTATTATACAGTCCCCTATAGCCCCAGATCCATATTATTATACAGTCCCCTATAGCCCCAGATACATATTATTATACAGTCCCCTATAGCCCCAGATCCATATTATTATACAGTTCCCTATAGCCCCAGATCCATATTATTATACAGTCCCCTATAGCCCCAGATCCATATTATTATACAGTCCCCTATAGCCCCAGATCCATATTATTATACAGTCCCCTATAGCCCCAGATCCATATTATTATACAGTCCCCTATAACCCCAGATCCATATTATTATACAGTCCCCTATAGCCCCAGATCCATATTATTATACAGTTCCCTATAGCCCCAGATCCATATTATTATACAGTCCCCTATAGCCCCAGATCCATATTATTATACAGTCCCCTATAGCCCCAGATCCATATTATTATACAGTCCCCTATAGCCCCAGATCCATATTATTATACAGTCCCCTATAGCCCCAGATCCATATTATTATACAGTCCCCTATAGCCCCAGATCCATATTATTATACAGTCCCCTATAGCCCCAGATCCATGTTATTATACAGTCCCCTATAGCCCCAGATCCATATTAATTTACAGTCCCCTATAGCCCCAGATCCATATTAATTTACAGTCCCTACTTATTTATTTGGACAGTGACGCTAAAACGTTTAATTTGGCCTCATACTCCAGCATTTTGGGATTTGAAAAAGTGTTTCATATAGTTATCAGTATTATATTAGCATCCTCATTAGCTGTGATTGTATTAGCATCCTCATTAGCTGTGATTGTATTAGCATCCTCATTAGCTGTGATTGTATTAGCATCCTCATTAGCTGTGATTGTATTAGCATCCTCATTAGCTGTGATTGTATTAGCATCCTCATTAGCTGTGATTGTATTAGCATCCTCATTAGCTGTGATTGTATTAGCATCCTCATTAGCTGTGATTGTATTAGCATCCTCATTAGCTGTGATTGTATTAGCATCCTCATTAGCTGTGATTGTATTAGCATCCTCATTAGCTGTGATTGTATTAGCATCCTCATTAGCTGTGATTGTATTAGCATCCTCATTAGCTGTGATTGTATTAGCATCCTCATTAGCTGTGATTGTATTAGCATCCTCATTAGCTGTGGCGATTGCAGCAGCTACTCTTCCTGGGATCCACACAGAACATGAAACATGACGACATACACAACATTACTAGACATTACAGGACAGAATTACATACATTTAAAATAAGACATACACTTTCAATACTCAACTCCCCTGACGTGAACAGTGCGGTGATTCATGAATCAGTTCACTCCTGGCTCAGTTCCCCTGACATGAACAGAGCGGTGATTCATGAATCAGTTCACTCCTGGCTCAGTTCCCCTGACATGAACAGAGCGGGGATTCATGAATCAGTTCACTCCTTGTTCCGTTCCCCTGATGTGAACAAAGCTACCTTGATATGTACAGGTACCTCCTGTAATGGGTCTCCTGGGGTAAAATGTAGTCAGATAACAGTTACCCCCTGTAATGGGTCTCCTGGGGTAAAATGTAGTCAGATAACAGTTACCCCCTGTAATGGGTATCATGGGGTAAAATGTAGTCAGATAACAGTTACCCCCTGTAATGGGTCTCCTGGGGTAACATGTAGTCAGATAACAGTTACCCCCTGTAATGGGTCTCCTGGGGTAACATGTAGTCAGATAACAGTTACCTCCTGTAATGGGTCTCCAGTGGGCGTGGCCAATGGAGTGGTCCAAATGCATACGTTTCCCTTCAAATGGGACGAGATGCATGAGGTGCTTTCATTTAAAAATGGTAAAACAGATAGAGACACCATGCTGGAGTATAGAGACACATCCACCATGCTGGAGTATAGAGACACATCCACCATGCTGGAGTATAGAGACACATCCACCATGCTGGAGTATAGAGACACATCCACCATGCTGGAGTATAGAGACACATCCACCATGCTGGAGTATAGAGACACCACGCTGGAGTATAGAGACACCACGCTGGAGTATAGAGACACCACGCTGGAGTATAGAGACACATCCACCATGCTGGAGTATAGAGACACATCCACCATGCTGGAGTATAGAGACACATCCAACACGCTGGAGTATAGAGACACCTCCACCATGCTGGAGTATAGAGACACCATGCTGGAGTATAGAGACACATCCACCATGCTGGAGTATAGAGACACCATGCTGGAGTATAGAGACACATCCACCATGCTGGAGTATAGAGACACATCCACCATGCTGGAGTATAGAGACACATCCACCATGCTGGAGTATAGAGACACATCCACCATGCTGGAGTATAGAGACACCATGCTGGAGTATAGAGACACATCCACCATGCTGGAGTATAGAGACACCTCCACCATGCTGGAGTATAGAGACACATCCACCATGCTGGAGTATAGAGACACATCCACCATGCTGGAGTATAGAGACACATCCACCATGCTGGAGTATAGAGACACATCCACCATGCTGGAGTATAGAGACACATCCACCATGCTGGAGTATAGAGACACATCCACCACGCTGGAGTATAGAGACACATCCACCATGCTGGAGTATAGAGACACATCCACCATGCTGGACTATAGAGACACCATGCTGGAGTATAGAGACACCATGCTGGAGTATAGAGACACCTCCACCATGCTGGAGTATAGAGACACCATGCTGGAGTATAGAGACACATCCACCATGCTGGAGTATAGAGACACATCCACCATGCTGGACTATAGAGACACCATGCTGGAGTATAGAGACACCATGCTGGAGTATAGAGACACCATGCTGGAGTATAGAGACACCATGCTGGAGTATAGAGACACCATGCTGGAGTATAGAGACACATCCACCATGCTGGAGTATAGAGACACCATGCTGGAGTATAGAGACACATCCACCATGCTGGAGTATAGAGACACCATGCTGGAGTATAGAGACACATCCACCATGCTGGAGTATAGAGACACCATGCTGGAGTATAGAGACACATCCACCATGCTGGAGTATAGAGACACCATGCTGGAGTATAGAGACACCATGCTGGAGTATAGAGACACCATGCTGGAGTATAGAGACACCATGCTGGAGTATAGAGACACCATGCTGGAGTATAGAGACACATCCACCATGCTGGAGTATAGAGACACATCCACCATGCTGGAGTATAGAGACACCATGCTGGAGTATAGAGACACCATGCTGGAGTATAGAGACACCATGCTGGAGTATAGAGACACCATGCTGGAGTATAGAGACACCATGCTGGAGTATAGAGACACCATGCTGGAGTATAGAGACACCATGCTGGAGTATAGAGACACCATGCTGGAGTATAGAGACACCATGCTGGAGTATAGAGACACCATGCTGGAGTATAGAGACACATCCACCATGCTGGAGTATAGAGACACCGTGCTGGAGTATAGAGACACATCCAGCATGCTGGAGTATAGAGACACATCCACCATGCTGGAGTATAGAGACACCATGCTGGAGAATAGAGACACCACGCTGGAGTATAGAGACACCACGCTGGAGTATAGAGACACCACGCTGGAGTATAGAGACACCACGCTGGAGTATAGAGACACCACGCTGGAGTATAGAGACACCATGCTGGAGTATAGAGACACCATGCTGGAGTATAGAGACACCATGCTGGAGTATAGAGACACCATGCTGGAGTATAGAGACACCATGCTGGTGTATAGAGACACCACGCTGGAGTATAGAGACACCACGCTGGAGTATAGAGACACCACGCTGGAGTATAGAGACACCACGCTGGAGTATAGAGACACCATTGCTGGACTATAGAGACACATCCACCATGCTGGACTATATAGACACCATGCTGGAGTATAGAGACACATCCACCATGCTGGAGTATAGAGACACCATGCTGGAGTATAGAGACACATCCACCATGCTGGAGTATAGAGACACCATGCTGGAGTATAGAGACACATCCACCATGCTGGAGTATAGAGACACCATGCTGGAGTATAGAGACACCATGCTGGAGTATAGAGACACCATGCTGGAGTATAGAGACACCATGCTGGAGTATAGAGACACCATGCTGGAGTATAGAGACACCATGCTGGAGTATAGAGACACCATGCTGGAGTATAGAGACACCATGCTGGAGTATAGAGACACCATGCTGGAGTATAGAGACACCATGCTGGAGTATAGAGACACCATGCTGGAGTATAGAGACACCATGCTGGAGTATAGAGACACCATGCTGGAGTATAGAGACACCATGCTGGAGTATAGAGACACCATGCTGGAGTATAGAGACACCATGCTGGAGTATAGAGACACCATGCTGGAGTATAGAGACACCATGCTGGAGTATAGAGACACATCCACCATGCTGGAGTATAGAGACACCGTGCTGGAGTATAGAGACACATCCAGCATGCTGGAGTATAGAGACACATCCACCATGCTGGAGTATAGAGACACCATGCTGGAGAATAGAGACACCACGCTGGAGTATAGAGACACCACGCTGGAGTATAGAGACACCACGCTGGAGTATAGAGACACCACGCTGGAGTATAGATACACCACGCTGGAGTATAGAGACACCATGCTGGAGTATAGAGACACCATGCTGGAGTATAGAGACACCACGCTGGAGTATAGAGACACCACGCTGGTGTATAGAGACACCACGCTGGTGTATAGAGACACCACGCTGGAGTATAGAGACACCACGCTGGAGTATAGAGACACCACGCTGGAGTATAGAGACACCACGCTGGAGTATAGAGACACCACGCTGGAGTATAGAGACACCACGCTGGAGTATAGAGACACCACGCTGGTGTATAGAGACACCACGCTGGAGTATAGAGACACATACACCATGCTGGAGTATAGAGACACCATGCTGGAGTATAGAGACACATCCACCATGCTGGAGTATAGAGACACATCCACCATGCTGGAGTATAGAGACACACGCTGGAGTATAGAGACACCACGCTGGAGTATAGAGACACCACGCTGGAGTATAGAGACACCACGCTGGAGTATAGAGACACCACGCTGGAGTATAGAGACACCACGCTGGAGTATAGAGACACCACGCTGGAGTATAGAGACACCACGCTGGAGTATAGAGACACCACGCTGGAGTATAGAGACACCACGCTGGAGTATAGAGACACCACGCTGGAGTATAGAGACACCACGCTGGAGTATAGAGACACCACGCTGGAGTATAGAGACACCACGCTGGAGTATAGAGACACATCCACCATGCTGGAGTATAGAGACACCATGCTGGAGTATAGAGACACCATGCTGGACTATAGAGACACCACGCTGGAGTATAGAGACACCACGCTGGAGTATAGAGACACCACGCTGGAGTATAGAGACACCACGCTGGAGTATAGAGACACCACGCTGGAGTATCGAGACACCATGCTGGAGTATAGAGACACCATGCTGGAGTATAGAGACACCATGCTAGAGTATAGAGACACATCCACCATGCTGGAGTATAGAGACACCACGCTGGAGTATAGAGACACCACGCTGGAGTATAGAGACACCACGCTGGAGTATAGAGACACCACGCTGGAGTATAGAGACACCACGCTGGAGTATAGAGACACCACGCTGGAGTATAGAGACACCACGCTGGAGTATAGAGACACCACGCTGGAGTATAGAGACACCACGCTGGAGTATAGAGACACCACGCTGGAGTATAGAGACACCACGCTGGAGTATAGAGACACCACGCTGGAGTATAGAGACACATCCACCATGCTGGACTATAGAGACACATCCACCATGCTGGAGTATAGAGACACATCCACCATGCTGGACTATAGAGACACCATGCTGGAGTATAGAGACACATCCACCATGCTGGAGTATAGAGACACATCCACCATGCTGGAGTATAGAGACACCATGCTGGAGTATAGAGACACCATGCTGGAGTATAGAGACACCATGCTGGAGTATAGAGACACCATGCTGGAGTATAGAGACACCATGCTGGAGTATAGAGACACCATGCTGGAGTATAGAGACACCATGCTGGAGTATAGAGACACCATGCTGGAGTATAGAGACACATCCACCATGCTGGAGTATAGAGACACCATGCTGGAGTATAGAGACACCATGCTGGAGTATAGAGACCATGCTGGAGTATAGAGACACCATGCTGGAGTATAGAGACCATGCTGGAGTATAGAGACACCATGCTGGAGTATAGAGACACCACGCTGGAGTATAGAGACACCATGCTGGAGTATAGAGACACATCCACCATGCTGGAGTATAGAGACACATCCACCATGCTGGAGTATAGAGACACCATGCTGGAGTATAGAGACACATCCACCATGCTGGAGTATAGAGACACATCCACCATGCTGGACTATAGAGACACATCCACCATGCTGGAGTATAGAGACACATCCACCATGCTGGAGTATAGAGACACATCCACCATGCTGGACTATAGAGACACCTCCACCATGCTGGAGTATAGAGACACCATGCTGGAGTATAGAGACACATCCACCATGCTGGAGTATAGAGACACCATGCTGGAGTATAGAGACACATCCACCATGCTGGAGTATAGAGACACATCCACCATGCTGGAGTATAGAGACACATCCACCATGCTGGAGTATAGAGACACATCCACCACGCTGGAGTATAGAGACACATCCACCATGCTGGAGTATAGAGACACATCCACCATGCTGGAGTATAGAGACACATCCACCACGCTGGAGTATAGAGACACATCCACCATGCTGGAGTATAGAGACACATCCACCATGCTGGACTATAGAGACACCACGCTGGAGTATAGAGACACCACGCTGGAGTATAGAGACACCATGCTGGAGTATAGAGACACCACGCTGGAGTATAGAGACACCATGCTGGAGTATAGAGACACCACGCTGGAGTATAGAGACACCACGCTGGAGTATAGAGACACCATGCTGGAGTATAGAGACACCATGCTGGAGTATAGAGACACCATGCTGGTGTATAGAGACACCATGCTGGAGTATAGAGACACCACGCTGGAGTATAGAGACACCATGCTGGAGTATAGAGACACCACGCTGGAGTATAGAGACACATCCACCATGCTGGAGTATAGAGACACCATGCTGGAGTATAGAGACACATCAACCATGCTGGAGTATAGAGACACCATGCTGGAGTATAGAGACACCACGCTGGAGTATAGAGACACCACGCTGGAGTATAGAGACACATCCACCAAATTCCAAGTTTCATCTTCCCAGTCCAAATAAGTAGGGGAGATCCATATTGTATTGTTCCATATTCTCATATTTACTGACGCCCTGTCCGTCTCTCTGCCCCTGTCTGTGTCTCTCTCTCTGCCCCTGTCTGTGTCTCTCTGCCCCCATCTGTGTCTCTCTCTGCCCCCGTCTGTGTCTCTCTCTCTGCCCCCATCTGTGTCTCTCTCTCTACCCCCGTCTGTGTCTCTCTCTCTGCCCCCGTCTGTGTCTCTCTCTCTGCCCCCGTCTGTCTCTCTCTGCCCCCATCTGTGTCTCTCTCTCTGCCCCCATCTGTGTCTCTCTACCCCCATCTGTGTTTCTCTCTCTGCCCCCATCTGTGTCTCTCTCTCTACCCCCGTCTGTGTCTCTCTCTCTGCCCCCGTCTGTGTCTCTCTCTGCCCCCGTCTGTGTCTCTCTCTCTGCCCCCATCTGTGTCTCTCTCTCTCTGCCCCCGTCTGTGTCTCTCTCTCTACCCCCGTCTGTGTCTCTCTCTCTGCCCCCGTCTGTGTCTCTCTCTCTACCCCCGTCTGTGTCTCTCTCTCTGCCCCCGTCTGTCTCTCTCTCTCTCTCTGCCCCCGTCTGTGTCTCTCTCTCTCTCTCTGCCCCCGTCTGTCTCTCTCTCTCTCTGCCCCCGTCTGTGTCTCTCTCTCTCTCTGCCCCCGTCTGTCTCTCTCTCTCTCTGCCCCCGTCTGTCTCTCTCTCTCTGCCCCCGTCTGTCTCTCTCTCTTTGTCTCTTCTCTCAGTATCTCAGTGCTGGCTGAGGATGATGATGAAGAAGAGGAGAACGAGGGGCGGAGGGGGATCGAGGTGAGGGCTCACAAGGCGTCCCACACCAAGTACCTGATGATGCGTGGATACTGCGTTCCCGGGATCGTCAACCTCCGAAACCTCAACACCAACGATAGTATCGTGGTGGAATCGTGCACCATGAGACTATATCTACGACACACACCTGTGCACACACTGTTTATTACCCAGGGTAGGTACACACACCTGTACACACACTGTTTATTACCCAGGGTAGGTACACACACCTGTGCACACACTGTTTATTACCCAGGGTAGGTACACACCTGTACACACACTGTTTACTACCCAGGGTAGGTACACACACTGTTTACTACCCAGGGTAGGTACACACACCTGTACACACACTGTTTATTACCCAGGGTAGGTACACACACCTGTACACACTGTTTATTACCCAGGGTAGGTACACACACCTGTACACACACTGTTTATTACCCAGGGTAGGTACACACTGTTTATTACCCAGGGTAGGTACACACACCTGTACACACACTGTTTATTACCCAGGGTAGGTACACACACTGTTTATTACCCAGGGTAGGTACACACACTGTTTATTACCCAGGGTAGGTACACACACCTGTACACACACTGTTTACTACCCAGGGTAGGTACACACCTGTACACACAGCTGTACACACACCTAAACACACACACAACACATAAGAATTCTCTCTCTCCCTCGTCTCTCTCTCCCCCTCCCTCGCCCTCCTCTCTCCCTCATCTCTCTTCCCCTCCCTCGCCCTCCTCTCTCCCTCATCTCTCTCTCCCCCTCCCTCGCCCTCCTCTCTCCCTCATCTCTCTCTCCCCCTCCCTCGCCCTCATCTCTCTCTTCCCCTCCCTCACCCTCCTCTCTCTCCCTCATCCTCTCTCTCCTCCTCTCAGACTCTCCTCCCATAGACTTCTCCAGACATGGTCCCTCTCTCCTCCCCTCTTTACTCTCCCATTCCCTCAGAGCCCATCCCTCCTCCTCCTCCTCTCCCTCCTCCTCCCCCCTCCCGTTCTCCCCCTCCTCCTCCGTAGAGGTGTGTGAGGGGCGTCTGGTGACTCAGAGAGGGTATAGCCCAGAGGACATTGGTGCTGTGGCAGAGCTCAGAGCAACGCTGGAGAGACACGGAGCCTTCGGATTGGACAGGCGGGACCTGGTGACATCACACACACACCTGGCCGACCCGAGAGACGGACGTACCAGAGGTCTGCAGCGGTACATACAGGTAGAGACACACTGAAACAGAACATACAGGTAGAGACACTGAAACAGAACATACAGGTAGAGACACACTGAAACAGAACATACAGGTAGAGACACTGAAACAGAACATACAGGTAGAGACACTGAAACAGAACATACAGGTAGAAACGCACTGAAACACACTGAAACAGAACATACAGGTAGAGACACACTGAAACACACTGAAACAGAACATACAGGTAGAGACGCACTGAAACAGAACATACAGGTAGAGACACTGAAACAGAACATACAGGTAGAGACACTGAAACACACTGAAACAGAACATACAGGTAGAGACACTGAAACAGAACATACAGGTAGAGACACACTGAAACAGAACATACAGGTAGAGACACTGAAACAGAACATACAGGTAGAGACGCACTGAAACACACTGAAACAGAACATACAGGTAGAGACACTGAAACAGAACATACAGGTAGAGACACTGAAACAGAACATACAGGTAGAGACGCACTGAAACAGAACATACAGGTAGAGACACTGAAACAGAACATACAGGTAGAGACACTGAAACAGAACATACAGGTAGAGAGACACTGAAACAGAACATACAGGTAGAGACACTGAAACACACTGCTGAAACAGAACATACAGGTAGAGACACACTGAAACAGAACATACAGGTAGACACACTGAAACAGAACATACAGGTAGAGACACTGAAACAGAACATACAGGTAGAGACACACTGAAACAGAACATACAGGTAGAGACACTGAAACAGAACATACAGGTAGAGACACTGAAACAGAACATACAGGTAGAGACACTGAAACAGAGCATACAGGTAGAGACACTGAAACAGAACATACAGGTAGAGACACTGAAACAGAACATACAGGTAGAGACGCACTGAAACAGAACATACAGGTAGAGACGCACTGAAACAGAACATACAGGTAGAGACACTGAAACAGAACATACAGGTAGAGACGCACTGAAACACACTGAAACAGAACATACAGGTAGAGACACTGAAACAGAACATACAGGTAGAGACACTGAAACAGAACATACAGGTAGAGACACTGAAACAGAACATACAGGTAGAGACACTGAAACAGAACATACAGGTAGAGACACTGAAACAGAACATACAGGTAGAGACACTGAAACAGAACATACAGGTAGAGACACTGAAACACACTGAAACAGAACATACAGGTAGAGACACTGAAACACACTGAAACAGAACATACAGGTAGAGACACTGAAACAGAACATACAGGTAGAGACACTGAAACAGAACATACAGGTAGAGACACTGAAACACACTGCATGTGAACGCTCTTTCTCTTTCCGTCCTGAAACACTCCTCCCTGATTGGTCTCCTTCCCTGTCTATACTCAACCTCTGCTCTGTGATTGGTTCATGTGTCAATTTTCTCCTCTGTGATTGGCTGTAGGACTTGCTGGAGGAAGAGCTGTTGTTGGAGGTGGGAGGGAGCTCAGTGCGTCTGGTGTTACTGAGTCACGCTGAGCCCTGGCTACTGACCTCCACAGAGAGGCAGAGAGACCGGCCACACCAAGCCCAGCGAGGAGCCTCTGCCTCTGGGGACAGAAAGCACCACAACCCCCTCCTCCGCAAGAGAAGAATGGTGGCCCCCAGAGAGCAGGAACCACGTAGTAAGAGAGGGAGAAGAGAAACGCTGATGGAGGAAGAGGAGGAGGAGAGGAAGAAGATGCAGCCTGAAGAGAAAGACAGGAACGAGACTGCAGAGGAGAGATGGCTGAAGAGAAGAGAGGAGGAGGAGGAAGAGAAAGAAGAAGAGAGGGTACATGAGGAACCATCATCTACCATTGAGACAGAACAGAGCACAGGTGAGACTACAGCTGACCCCGTTAACCAGACCACTGAGACTACAGCTGACCCCGTTAACCAGACTACAGCTGACCCCGTTAACCAGACTACAGCTGACCCCGTTAACCAGACTACAGCTGACCCCGTTAACCAGACTACAGCTGACCCCGTTAACCAGACTACAGCTGACCCCGTTAACCAGACTACAGCTGACCCCGTTAACCAGACTACAGCTGACCGCGTTAACCAGACTACAGCTGACCGCGTTAACCAGACTACAGCTGACCCGTTAACCAGACTACAGCTGACCCCGTTAACCAGACTACAGCTGACCCCGTTAACCAGAGTACAGCTGACCCCGTTAACCAGACTACAGCTGACCCCGTTAACCAGACTACAGCTGACCCCGTTAACCAGACTACAGCTGACCCCTGTTAACCAGACTACAGCTGACCGCGTTAACCAGACTACAGCTGACCCCGTTAACCAGACTACAGCTGACACCGTTAACCAGAGTACAGCTGACCCCGTTAACCAGACTACAGCTGACCCCGTTAACCAGACTACAGCTGACCCCTGTTAACCAGACTACAGCTGACCGCGTTAACCAGACTACAGCTGACCCCGTTAACCAGACTACAGCTGACCCCGTTAACCAGAGTACAGCTGACCCCGTTAACCAGACTACAGCTGACCCCGTTAACCAGACTACAGCTGACCCCGTTAACCAGACTACAGCTGACCCCGTTAACCAGACTACAGCTGACCCCGTTAACCAGACTACAGCTGACCCCGTTAACCAGACTACAGCTGATCCCCGTTAACCAGACTACAGCTGACCCCGTTAACCAGACTACAGCTGACCCCGTTAACCAGACTACAGCTGACCCGTTAACCAGACCACTGAGACTACAGCTGACCCCGTTAACCAGACTACAGCTGACCCCGTTAACCAGACGACTGAGGCTACAGCTGACCCGTTAACCAGACCACAGCTGACCACGTTAACCAGACTACAGCTGACCCCGTTAACCAGACGACTGAGACTACAGCTGACCCCGTTAACCAGACCACAGCCAACCCCGTTAACCAGACTACAGCTGACCCCGTTAACCAGACCACAGCTGACCCCGTTAAACAGACTACAGCTGACCCCGTTAACCAGACTACAGCTGACCCCGTTAACCAGACCACAGCTGACCCCGTTAACCAGACTACAGCTGACCCCGTTAACCAGACTACAGCTGACCCCGTTAACCAGACTACAGCTGACCCCGTTAACCAGACTACAGCTGACCCCGTTAACCAGACTACAGCTGATCCCCGTTAACCAGACTACAGCTGACCCCGTTAACCAGACTACAGCTGACCCCGTTAACCAGACTACAGCTGACCCGTTAACCAGACCACTGAGACTACAGCTGACCCCGTTAACCAGACTACAGCTGACCCCGTTAACCAGACTACAGCTGACCCCGTTAACCAGACCACTGAGACTACAGCTGACCCCCTCTGTTCACTGTTTTTTATTTTCCTCAGAGGGCGACGGCGAGAAGCCATTTTCATCTCTAGCCG
Source organism: Oncorhynchus mykiss (assembly GCF_057628025.1). Classification (NCBI taxonomy): domain Eukaryota; kingdom Metazoa; phylum Chordata; class Actinopteri; order Salmoniformes; family Salmonidae; genus Oncorhynchus; species Oncorhynchus mykiss. Next base: position 8,337,363 of record NC_143034.1, read on the forward strand.
AGGAAGAGGACGGTGAAGCTAGCGGTCTGCGCGAGGAAGAGGACGGTGAAGCTAGCGGTCTGCGCGAGGAAGAGGACGGTGAAGCTAGCGGTCTGCGTGAGGAAGAGGACGGTGAAGCCAGCGGTCTGCGCGAGGAAGAGGACGGTGAAGCTAGCGGTCTGCGCGAGGAAGAGGACGGTGAAGCCAGCGCTCTGCGCGAGGAAGAGGACGGCAGCGGCGGCGTGTGTGACGTGTCGTTCGTCAGTCGTCCGTGGCGTATCGTGGACGGCAGTCTGAACAGGCCGGTGTGTAAAGGCATGCTGGACGCTGTCCTCTACCACGTCATGACCCGGCCCGGTTTACCAGAACACGTCTTACTGGAACACTACAGAGGGGTCTTGCAGCCAGTGGTGGTACTGGACCTCGTGCAGGTAGGAACGACAACCACACCAGGGCCGTGCACAGACCTTTGGTGGGGCAGCTGCTAAACATATATATATATAAATACTATACCGTCATTCCATTCAACAGCGTTCCCAAAAATTAAACCTCATTCCATTCAACAGCATTCCCAAAAATTAAACCTCATTCCATTCAACAGTATTCCCAAAAATTAAACCTCATTCCATTCAACAGCATTCCCAAAAATTAAACCTCATTCCATTCAACAGTATTCCCAAAAATTAAACCGTCATTCCATTCAACAGCATTCCCAAAAATTAAACTGTCATTCCATTCAACAGTATTCCCAAAAATTAAACCTCATTCCATTCAACAGTATTCCCAAAAATTAAACCTCATTCCATTCAACAGTATTCCCAAAAATTAAACCTCATTCCATTCAACAGTATTCCCAAAAATTAAACCTCATTCCATTCAACAGCATTCCCAAAAATTAAACTGTCATTCCATTCAACAGTATTCCCAAAAATTAAACCTCATTCCATTCAACAGCATTCCCAAAAATTAAACCGTCATTCCATTCAACAGCGTTCCCCAAAATTAAACCTCATTCCATTCAACAGCATTCCCAAAAATTAAACCTCATTCCATTCAACAGCATTCCCAAAAATTAAACTGTCATTCCATTCAACAGCATTCCCAAAAATTAAACCTCATTCCATTCAACAGCGTTCCCCAAAATTAAACCTCATTCCATTCAACAGCGTTCCCCAAAATTAAACCTCATTCCATTCAACAGCGTTCCCCAAAATTAAACCTCATTCCATTCAACAGCGTTCCCCAAAATTAAACCTCATTCCATTCAACAGCGTTCCCAAAAATTAACCTCATTCCATTCAACAGCGTTCCCCAAAATTAAACCTCATTCCATTCAACAGCGTTCCCCAAAATTAAACCTCATTCCATTCAACAGCGTTCCCCAAAATTAAACCTCATTCCATTCAACAGCGTTCCCAAAAATTAAACCTCATTCCATTCAACAGCGTTCCCAAAAATTAAACCTCATTCCATTCAACAGCGTTCCCCAAAATTAAACCTCATTCCATTCAACAGCGTTCCCCAAAATTAAACCTCATTCCATTCAACAGCGTTCCCCAAAATTAAATCTCATTCCATTCAACAGCGTTCCCCAAAATTAAACCTCATTCCATTTCTACTGCTTCTATAGCCAAATTCACAATTTTTTGCTTTTTTTAATGTAGCCATTTTCTTGTGATGTAGGCTAGATCAGCTGATCATCGGGGATGTAGGCTAGATCAGCTGATCATCGGGGATGTAGGCTAGATCAGCTGATCATCGGGGATGTAGGCTAGATCAGCTGATCATCGGGGATGTAGGCTAGATCAGAGGGGATGTAGGCTAGATCAGCTGATCATCGGGGATGTAGGCTAGATCAGAGGGGATGTAGGCTAGATCAGCTGATCATCGGGGATGTAGGCTAGATCAGCTGATCATCGGGATGTAGGCTAGATCAGCGGGGATGTAGACTAGATCAGCTGATCATCGGGGATGTAGGCTAGATCAGAGGGGATGTAGGCTAGATCAGCTGATCATCGGGGATGTAGGCTAGATCAGCTGATCATCGGGATGTAGGCTAGATCAGCGGGGATGTAGACTAGATCAGCGGGGATGTAGACTAGATCAGCTGATCATCGGGGATGTAGACTAGATCAGCTGATCATCGGGGATGTAGGCTAGATCATCGGGGATGTAGGCTAGATCAGCTGATCATTGACTTCAAGGTTGAGTTCATTAGAAAATAGTTATTGTTTGAATGGCAATTGAATGCTCCTCTCCCTGTCCCTCCTCTCCTGCTCCTCTCCCCCCTCTCCTGCTCCTCTCCCCGTCCCTCCTCTGCTCCTCTCCCCGTCCCTCCTCTGCTCCTCTCCCCGTCCCTCCTCTGCTCCTCTCCCCCCTCTCCTGCTCCTCTCCCCGTCCCTCCTCTGCTCCTCTCCCTGTCCCTCCTCTCCTGCTCCTCTCCCCCCTCTCCTGCTCCTCTCCCCGTCCCTCTTCTGCTCCTCTCCCATGTCCCTCCTATGCTCCTCTCCCCATCCCTCCTCTGCTCCTCTCCCCGTCCCTCCTCTGCTCCTCTCCCCGTCCCTCCTCTGCTCCTCTCCCCGTCCCTCCTCTGCTCCTCTCCCCGTCCCTCCTCTGCTCCTCCTCTCTCCTCTCCTCTCCCCGTCCCTCCTCTGCTCCTCCTCTCTCCTCCCCTCAGGCCCTCGTTGAGTTGGGCTGTATCAAGAAGAAGTACGTGTCCAGACGTCCCAAACCCTCCCTCTTCTCCCGCCCAGCCGCCGTCCTCATGGTGGGGGAGGAGAGAGAGGGAGAGACGGGGGTGAGGCTGGAGGAGACCGGGGTAAGACCGGCTGAGACGACCACTGTGTTCTATGAGCCGACCATCGACTGCTGTCTGCGTCTAGGACAGGTTTTACCCCATGAAAACAACTGGAACCAGTGGGTCCAGTTCGCACAACATGAGAACAAACAGTAAGGACTGGAGTTAAAACTGATCTGCGTGCTAATAAAAGAGTTTCTATTGTGAAAAATGAAAGTTAGTCCCTGTCCGTTTCGTTCCCTATGATTCTGTTTGATTCCATTGAGTTGTCAGTGGATACACACCAGGACTGCTAGGGGACGGGAGTTTTACTTGATCACGATTAATAGGCCCAGGAGTTAAAACAACAAGTTTCTTCACAGTGGTTAACCCAAAGGTCTTTCGTCCTGACTCTCTTACCGGACAGCAAGATTAGATTTTAGCTAAAAAAAAAAATTTGTTTCAGTTGTAGTGACACAGAGCTCTGGGAATTAGTTTCAGTTGTAGTGACACAGAGCTCTGGGAATTAGTTTCAGTTGTAGTGACACAGAGCTCTGGGAATTAGTTTCAGTTGTAGTGACACAGAGCTCTGGGAATTAGTTTCAGTTGTAGTAACACAGAGCTCTGGGAATTAGTTTCAGTTGTAGTGACACAGAGCTCTGGGAATTAGTTTCAGTTGTAGTGACACAGAGCTCTGGGAATTAGTTTCAGTTGTAGTGACACAGAGCTCTGGGAATTAGTTTCAGTTGTAGTGACACAGAGCTCTGGGAATTAGTTTCAGTTGTAGTGACACAGAGCTCTGGGAATTAGTTTCAGTTGTAGTAACACAGAGCTCTGGGAATTAGTTTCAGTTGTAGTGACACAGAGCTCTGGGAATTAGTTTCAGTTGTAGTGACACAGAGCTCTGGGAATTAGTTTCAGTTGTAGTGACACAGAGCTCTGGGAATTAGTTTCAGTTGTAGTGACACAGAGCTCTGGGAATTAGTTTCACATCTTAGATGTCCTTTCATTGGGGAAAACCTGTAATGATTTCATTTCAGTTTCGTTATTGTTTTCTTGAAAATGTGATTTAATAAAAATTCTAATCGTGAAATGAGACTCGCGATGCTTTTAAAAAAATCTGAGATGAAACAAGTTATTTAGTTTATTTTTTAAAGAGACAACAGAACACGTTTTATGGTTTGTCGACATGGACACCTGTAAAATCACAGAATTGTTCAATACAGTTGAACTTCATCGTGGTTTTCAGTTTATTCAGCATGAAAAGTATATTCCTCTCCAAGCTTCCCTCGACGGCTAAACAATCATTTGTTTAATTAATTGATTAATCGTTATTAATAATAATTAGTAAAACATATAAATAATTATTCTTCCAAAGACAAGTTGAATCAGTAGAACAAATAACGCACCAGAATGTAATTTACAGGTTCAGTAACGCCCTGTTACTGGTTCAGTAACGCCCTGTTACTGGTTCAGTAACGCCCTGTTACTGGTTCAGTAACGCCCTGTTACTGGTTCAGTAACGCCCTGTTACTGGTTCAGTAACGCCCTGTTACTGGTTCAGTAACGCCCTGTTACTGGTTCATTAACGCCCTGTTACTGGTTCAATAACGCCCTGTTACTGGTTCAGTAACGCCCTGTTGCTGGTTCAGTAACGCCCTGTTACTGGTTCAGTAACGCCCTGTTACTGGTTCAGTAACGCCCTGTTACTGGTTCAGTAACGCCCTGTTGCTGGTTCAGTAACGCCCTGTTACTGGTTCAGTAACGCCCTGTTACTGGTTCAATAACGCCCTGTTACTGGTTCATTAACGCCCTGTTACTGGTTCAATAACGCCCTGTTACTGGTTCATTAACGCCCTGTTACTGGTTCATTAACGCCCTGTTACTGGTTCATTAACGCCCTGTTACTGGTTCATTAACGCCCTGTTACTGGTTCAGTAACGCCCTGTTACTGGTTCATTAACGCCCTGTTACTGGTTCAATAACGCCCTGTTACTGGTTCATTAACGCCCTGTTACTGGTTCAATAACGCCCTGTTACTGGTTCATTAACGCCCTGTTACTGGTTCATTAACGCCCTGTTACTGGTTCATTAACGCCCTGTTACTGGTTCATTAACGCCCTGTTACTGGTTCAGTAACGCCCTGTTGCTGGTTCATTAACGCCCTGTTACTGGTTCATTAACGCCCTGTTACTGGTTCATTAACGCCCTGTTGCTGGTTCATTAACGCCCTGTTACTGGTTCATTAACGCCCTGTTACTGGTTCAGTAACGCCCTGTTACTGGTTCATTAACGCCCTGTTACTGGTTCATTAACACCCTGTTACTGGTTCAGTAGCGCCCTGTTGCTGGTTCAATAACGCCCTGTTACTGGTTCAGTAACGCCCTGTTGCTGGTTCAATAACGCCCTGTTACTGGTTCAGTAACGCCCTGTTGCTGGTTCAATAACGCCCTGTTACTGGTTCAATAACGCCCTGTTACTGGTTCATTAACGCCCTGTTACTGGTTCAATAACGCCCTGTTACTGGTTCATTAACGCCCTGTTACTGGTTCATTAACGCCCTGTTACTGGTTCATTAACGCCCTGTTACTGGTTCATTAACGCCCTGTTACTGGTTCAGTAACGCCCTGTTGCTGGTTCATTAACGCCCTGTTACTGGTTCATTAACGCCCTGTTACTGGTTCATTAACGCCCTGTTACTGGTTCAGTAACGCCCTGTTACTGGTTCAATAACGCCCTGTTACTGGTTCATTAACGCCCTGTTACTGGTTCAATAACGCCCTGTTACTGGTTCATTAACGCCCTGTTACTGGTTCATTAACGCCCTGTTACTGGTTCATTAACGCCCTGTTACTGGTTCATTAACGCCCTGTTACTGGTTCAGTAACGCCCTGTTACTGGTTCATTAACGCCCTGTTACTGGTTCAATAACGCCCTGTTACTGGTTCATTAACGCCCTGTTACTGGTTCAATAACGCCCTGTTACTGGTTCATTAACGCCCTGTTACTGGTTCATTAACGCCCTGTTACTGGTTCATTAACGCCCTGTTACTGGTTCATTAACGCCCTGTTACTGGTTCAGTAACGCCCTGTTGCTGGTTCATTAACGCCCTGTTACTGGTTCATTAACGCCCTGTTACTGGTTCATTAACGCCCTGTTGCTGGTTCATTAACGCCCTGTTACTGGTTCATTAACGCCCTGTTACTGGTTCAGTAACGCCCTGTTACTGGTTCATTAACGCCCTGTTACTGGTTCATTAACACCCTGTTACTGGTTCAGTAACGCCCTGTTGCTGGTTCAATAACGCCCTGTTACTGGTTCAGTAACGCCCTGTTGCTGGTTCAATAACGCCCTGTTACTGGTTCAGTAACGCCCTGTTGCTGGTTCAATAACGCCCTGTTACTGGTTCAATAACGCCCTGTTACTGGTTCATTAACGCCCTGTTACTGGTTCAATAACGCCCTGTTACTGGTTCATTAACGCCCTGTTACTGGTTCATTAACGCCCTGTTACTGGTTCATTAACGCCCTGTTACTGGTTCATTAACGCCCTGTTACTGGTTCAGTAACGCCCTGTTGCTGGTTCATTAACGCCCTGTTACTGGTTCATTAACGCCCTGTTACTGGTTCATTAACGCCCTGTTGCTGGTTCATTAACGCCCTGTTACTGGTTCATTAACGCCCTGTTACTGGTTCAGTAACGCCCTGTTACTGGTTCATTAACGCCCTGTTACTGGTTCATTAACGCCCTGTTACTGGTTCAGTAACGCCCTGTTGCTGGTTCAATAACGCCCTGTTACTGGTTCAATAACGCCCTGTTACTGGTTCAATAACGCCCTGTTACTGGTTCAATAACGCCCTGTTACTGGTTCAATAACGCCCTGTTACTGGTTCATTAACGCCCTGTTACTGGTTCAATAACGCCCTGTTACTGGTTCATTAACGCCCTGTTACTGGTTCAATAACGCCCTGTTACTGGTTCAATAACGCCCTGTTACTGGTTCAGTAACGCCCTGTTACTGGTTCAGTAACGCCCTGTTACTGGTTCAGTAACGCCCTGTTACTGGTTCAGTAACGCCCTGTTACTGGTTCAGTAACGCCCTGTTACTGGTTCATTAACGCCCTGTTACTGGTTCAATAACGCCCTGTTACTGGTTCAGTAACGCCCTGTTGCTGGTTCAGTAACGCCCTGTTACTGGTTCAGTAACGCCCTGTTACTGGTTCAGTAACGCCCTGTTACTGGTTCAGTAACGCCCTGTTGCTGGTTCAGTAACGCCCTGTTACTGGTTCAGTAACGCCCTGTTACTGGTTCAATAACGCCCTGTTACTGGTTCATTAACGCCCTGTTACTGGTTCAATAACGCCCTGTTACTGGTTCATTAACGCCCTGTTACTGGTTTATTAACGCCCTGTTACTGGTTCATTAACGCCCTGTTACTGGTTCATTAACGCCCTGTTACTGGTTCATTAACGCCCTGTTACTGGTTCATTAACGCCCTGTTACTGGTTCAGTAACGCCCTGTTACTGGTTCATTAACGCCCTGTTACTGGTTCAATAACGCCCTGTTACTGGTTCATTAACGCCCTGTTACTGGTTCAATAACGCCCTGTTACTGGTTCATTAACGCCCTGTTACTGGTTCATTAACGCCCTGTTACTGGTTCATTAACGCCCTGTTACTGGTTCATTAACGCCCTGTTGCTGGTTCATTAACGCCCTGTTACTGGTTCATTAACGCCCTGTTACTGGTTCAGTAACGCCCTGTTACTGGTTCATTAACGCCCTGTTACTGGTTCATTAACACCCTGTTACTGGTTCAGTAACGCCCTGTTGCTGGTTCAATAACGCCCTGTTACTGGTTCAGTAACGCCCTGTTGCTGGTTCAATAACGCCCTGTTACTGGTTCAGTAACGCCCTGTTGCTGGTTCAATAACGCCCTGTTACTGGTTCAATAACGCCCTGTTACTGGTTCATTAACGCCCTGTTACTGGTTCAATAACGCCCTGTTACTGGTTCATTAACGCCCTGTTACTGGTTCATTAACGCCCTGTTACTGGTTCATTAACGCCCTGTTACTGGTTCATTAACGCCCTGTTACTGGTTCAGTAACGCCCTGTTGCTGGTTCATTAACGCCCTGTTACTGGTTCATTAACGCCCTGTTACTGGTTCATTAACGCCCTGTTGCTGGTTCATTAACGCCCTGTTACTGGTTCATTAACGCCCTGTTACTGGTTCAGTAACGCCCTGTTACTGGTTCATTAACGCCCTGTTACTGGTTCATTAACACCCTGTTACTGGTTCAGTAACGCCCTGTTGCTGGTTCAATAACGCCCTGTTACTGGTTCAATAACGCCCTGTTACTGGTTCAATAACGCCCTGTTACTGGTTCAATAACGCCCTGTTACTGGTTCAATAACGCCCTGTTACTGGTTCATTAACGCCCTGTTACTGGTTCAATAACGCCCTGTTACTGGTTCATTAACGCCCTGTTACTGGTTCAATAACGCCCTGTTACTGGTTCAATAACGCCCTGTTACTGGTTCAGTAACGCCCTGTTACTGGTTCAGTAACGCCCTGTTACTGGTTCAGTAACGCCCTGTTACTGGTTCAGTAACGCCCTGTTACTGGTTCAGTAACGCCCTGTTACTGGTTCATTAACGCCCTGTTACTGGTTCAATAACGCCCTGTTACTGGTTCAGTAACGCCCTGTTGCTGGTTCAGTAACGCCCTGTTACTGGTTCAGTAACGCCCTGTTACTGGTTCAGTAACGCCCTGTTACTGGTTCAGTAACGCCCTGTTGCTGGTTCAGTAACGCCCTGTTACTGGTTCAGTAACGCCCTGTTACTGGTTCAATAACGCCCTGTTACTGGTTCATTAACGCCCTGTTACTGGTTCAATAACGCCCTGTTACTGGTTCATTAACGCCCTGTTACTGGTTCATTAACGCCCTGTTACTGGTTCATTAACGCCCTGTTACTGGTTCATTAACGCCCTGTTACTGGTTCAGTAACGCCCTGTTACTGGTTCATTAACGCCCTGTTACTGGTTCAATAACGCCCTGTTACTGGTTCATTAACGCCCTGTTACTGGTTCAATAACGCCCTGTTACTGGTTCATTAACGCCCTGTTACTGGTTCATTAACGCCCTGTTACTGGTTCATTAACGCCCTGTTACTGGTTCATTAACGCCCTGTTACTGGTTCAGTAACGCCCTGTTGCTGGTTCATTAACGCCCTGTTACTGGTTCATTAACGCCCTGTTACTGGTTCATTAACGCCCTGTTGCTGGTTCATTAACGCCCTGTTACTGGTTCATTAACGCCCTGTTACTGGTTCAGTAACGCCCTGTTACTGGTTCATTAACGCCCTGTTACTGGTTCATTAACACCCTGTTACTGGTTCAGTAACGCCCTGTTGCTGGTTCAATAACGCCCTGTTACTGGTTCAGTAACGCCCTGTTGCTGGTTCAATAACGCCCTGTTACTGGTTCAGTAACGCCCTGTTGCTGGTTCAATAACGCCCTGTTACTGGTTCAATAACGCCCTGTTACTGGTTCAATAACGCCCTGTTACTGGTTCAATAACGCCCTGTTACTGGTTCAGTAACGCCCTGTTACTGGTTCATTAACGCCCTGTTACTGGTTCAATAACGCCCTGTTACTGGTTCAATAACGCCCTGTTACTGGTTCAATAACGCCCTGTTACTGGTTCAATAACGCCCTGTTGCTGGTTCATTAACGCCCTGTTACTGGTTCAGTAACGCCCTGTTACTGGTTCAATAACGCCCTGTTACTGGTTCAATAACGCCCTGTTACTGGTTCAATAACGCCCTGTTACTGGTTCAATAACGCCCTGTTACTGGTTCAATAACGCCCTGTTACTGGTTCAATAACGCCCTGTTACTGGTTCAATAACGCCCTGTTGCTGGTTCATTAACGCCCTGTTACTGGTTCAATAACGCCCTGTTACTGGTTCAATAACGCCCTGTTACTGGTTCAATAACGCCCTGTTACTGGTTCAATAACGCCCTGTTACTGGTTCAATAACGCCCTGTTGCTGGTTCATTAACGCCCTGTTACTGGTTCAATAACGCCCTGTTACTGGTTCAATAACGCCCTGTTACTGGTTCAATAACGCCCTGTTACTGGTTCAATAACGCCCTGTTACTGGTTCAATAACGCCCTGTTACTGGTTCAATAACGCCCTGTTACTGGTTCAATAACGCCCTGTTACTGGTTCATTAACGCCCTGTTACTGGTTCAATAACGCCCTGTTACTGGTTCATTAACGCCCTGTTACTGGTTCAATAACGCCCTGTTACTGGTTCAATAACGCCCTGTTACTGGTTCATTAACGCCCTGTTACTGGTTCAATAACGCCCTGTTACTGGTTCAATAACGCCCTGTTACTGGTTCAATAACGCCCTGTTACTGGTTCAATAACGCCCTGTTACTGGTTCAATAACGCCCTGTTACTGGTTCAATAACGCCCTGTTACTGGTTCATTAACGCCCTGTTACTGGTTCAATAACGCCCTGTTACTGGTTCATTAACGCCCTGTTACTGGTTCAATAACGCCCTGTTACTGGTTCAATAACGCCCTGTTGCTGGTTCAATAACGCCCTGTTGCTGGTTCAATAACGCCCTGTTGCTGGTTCAATAACGCCCTGTTACTGGTTCAATAACGCCCTGTTACTGGTTCAATAACGCCCTGTTGCTGGGTCAATTACGCCCTGTTGCTGGTTCATGGTTCATTAACGCCCTGTTGCTGGTTCATTAACGCCCTGTTACTGGTTCAATAACGCCCTGCCCTGTTGCTGGTTCATTAACGCCCTGTTACTGGTTCAATAACGCCCTGTTACTGGTTCAATAACGCCCTGTTACTGGTTCAATAACGCCCTGTTACTGGTTCAATAACGCCCTGTTACTGGTTCAATAACGCCCTGTTACTGGTTCAATAACGCCCTGTTACTGGTTCAATAACGCCCTGTTACTGGTTCATTAACGCCCTGTTACTGGTTCAATAACGCCCTGTTACTGGTTCATTAACGCCCTGTTACTGGTTCAATAACGCCCTGTTACTGGTTCAATAACGCCCTGTTACTGGTTCATTAACGCCCTGTTACTGGTTCAATAACGCCCTGTTACTGGTTCAATAACGCCCTGTTACTGGTTCAATAACGCCCTGTTACTGGTTCAATAACGCCCTGTTACTGGTTCAATAACGCCCTGTTACTGGTTCAATAACGCCCTGTTACTGGTTCATTAACGCCCTGTTACTGGTTCAATAACGCCCTGTTACTGGTTCATTAACGCCCTGTTACTGGTTCAATAACGCCCTGTTACTGGTTCAATAACGCCCTGTTGCTGGTTCAATAACGCCCTGTTGCTGGTTCAATAACGCCCTGTTGCTGGTTCAATAACGCCCTGTTACTGGTTCAATAACGCCCTGTTACTGGTTCAATAACGCCCTGTTGCTGGGTCAATTACGCCCTGTTGCTGGTTCATTAACGCCCTGTTGCTGGTTCATTAACGCCCTGTTACTGGTTCAATAACGCCCTGTTACTGGTTCAATAACGCCCTGTTGCTGGTTCAATAACGCCCTGTTGCTGGTTCAATAACGCCCTGTTACTGGTTCAATAACGCCCTGTTGCTGGTTCAATAACGCCCTGTTGCTGGTTCATTAACGCCCTGTTGCTGGTTCATGGTTCATTAACGCCCTGTTGCTGGTTCATTAACGCCCTGTTGCTGGTTCATGGTTCATTAACGCCCTGTTGCTGGTTCATTAATGCCCTGTTGCTGGTTCATGGTTCATTAATGCCCTGTTGCTGGTTCATGGTTCATTAACGCCCTGTTGCTGGTTCATTAACGCCCTGTTGCTGGTTCATTAACGCCCTGTTGCTGGTTCATGGTTCATTAACGCCCTGTTGCTGGTTCATTAATGCCCTGTTGCTGGTTCATGGTTCATTAACGCCCTGTTGCTGGTTCATGGTTCATTAACGCCCTGTTGCTGGTTCATTAACGCCCTGTTGCTGGTTCATGGTTCATTAACGCCCTGTTGCTGGTTCATTAATGCCCTGTTGCTGGTTCATGGTTCATTAATGCCCTGTTGCTGGTTCATGGTTCATTAACGCCCTGTTGCTGGTTCATTAACGCCCTGTTGCTGGTTCATTAACGCCCTGTTGCTGGTTCATGGTTCATTAACGCCCTGTTGCTGGTTCATTAATGCCCTGTTGCTGGTTCATGGTTCATTAACGCCCTGTTGCTGGTTCATGGTTCATTAACGCCCTGTTGCTGGTTCATGGTTCATTAACGCCCTGTTGCTGGTTCAGTAACGCCCCGTTGGTGGTTCATTAACGCCCCGATGCTGGTTCATTAACGCCCTGTTGCTGGTTCATGGTTCATTAACGCCCTGTTGCTGGTTCATTAATGCCCTGTTGCTGGTTCATGGTTCAGTAACGCCCCGTTGCTGGTTCAGTAACGCCCCGTTGGTGGTTCAGTAACGCCCCGTTGGTGGTTCATTAACGCCCCGTTGCTGGTTCAGTAACGCCCTGTTGGTGGTTCAGTAACGCCCCGTTGCTGGTTCAGTAACGCCCCGTTGGTGGTTCAGTAACGCCCCGTTGGTGGTTCAGTAACGCCCCGTTGGTGGTTCAGTAACGCCCCGTTGGTGGTTCAGTAACGCCCCGTTGCTGGTTTATGGTTCAGTAACGCCCCGTTGGTGGTTCAGTAACGCCCCGTTGCTGGTTCAGTAACGCCCTGTTGGTGGTTCAGTAACGCCCCGTTGCTGGTTCAGTAACGCCCCGTTGGTGGTTCATTAACGCCCCGATGCTGGTTCATGGTTCATTAACGCCCTGTTGCTGGTTCATTAACGCCCTGTTGCTGGTTCATGGTTCATTAACGCCCTGTTGCTGGTTCATTAATGCCCTGTTGCTGGTTCATGGTTCATTAATGCCCTGTTGCTGGTTCATGGTTCATTAACGCCCTGTTGCTGGTTCATTAACGCCCTGTTGCTGGTTCATTAACGCCCTGTTGCTGGTTCATGGTTCATTAACGCCCTGTTGCTGGTTCATTAATGCCCTGTTGCTGGTTCATGGTTCATTAACGCCCTGTTGCTGGTTCATGGTTCATTAACGCCCTGTTGCTGGTTCATTAATGCCCTGTTGCTGGTTCATTAACGCCCTGTTGCTGGTTCATGGTTCATTAACGCCCTGTTGCTGGTTCATTAATGCCCTGTTGCTGGTTCATTAATGCCCTGTTGCTGGTTCAGTAACGCCCTGTTGCTGGTTCATGGTTCATTAACGCCCTGTTGCTGGTTTATTAATGCCCTGTTGCTGGTTCATTAACGCCCTGTTGCTGGTTCATGGTTCATTAACGCCCTGTTGCTGGTTCATGGTTCATTAACGCCCTGTTGCTGGTTCATTAATGCCCTGTTGCTGGTTCATTAACGCCCTGTTGCTGGTTCATGGTTCATTAACGCCCTGTTGCTGGTTCATTAATGCCCTGTTGCTGGTTCATTAATGCCCTGTTGCTGGTTCAGTAACGCCCTGTTGCTGGTTCATGGTTCATTAACGCCCTGTTGCTGGTTCATTAATGCCCTGTTGCTGGTTCATTAATGCCCTGTTGCTGGTTCAGTAACGCCCCGTTGGTGGTTCAGTAACGCCCCGTTGGTGGTTCAGTAACGCCCTGTTGCTTGTGTGTGTTCTGTAGCCAGCTACGTAGCTGAAGGTGTTTGTTCTGTAGCCAGCTACGTAGCTGAAGGTGTTTGTTCTGTAGCCAGCTACGTAGCTGAAGGTGTGTGTTCTGTAGCCAGCTACGTAGCTGAAGGTGTGTGTTCTGTAGCCAGCTACGTAGCTGAAGGTGTGTGTTCTGTAGCCAGCTACGTAGCTGAAGGTGTGTGTTCTGTAGCCAGCTACGTAGCTGAAGGTGTGTGTTCTGTAGCCAGCTACGTAGCTGAAGGTGTGTGTTCTGTAGCCAGCTACGTAGCTGAAGGTGTGTGTTCTGTAGCCAGCTACGTAGCTGAAGGTGTGGGTTCTGTAGCCAGCTACGTAGCTGAAGGTGTGTGTTCTGTAGCCAGCTACGTAGCTGAAGATGTGTGTTCTGTAGCCAGCTACGTAGCTTAAGGTGTGTGTTCTGTAGCCAGCTACGTAGCTGAAGGTGTGTGTTCTGTAGCCAGCTACGTAGCTGAAGGTGTGTGTTCTGTAGCCAGCTACGTAGCTGAAGGTGTGTGTTCTGTAGCCAGCTACGTAGCTGAAGGTGTGTGTTCTGTAGCCGGCTACGTAGCTGAAGGTGTGTGTTCTGTAGCCGGCTACGTAGCTGAAGGTGTGTGTTCTGTAGCCAGCTACGTAGCTTAAGGTGTGTGTGCTGTAGCCAGCTATGTAGCTGAAGGTGTGTGTTCTGTAGCCGGCTACGTAGCTGAATGAGACCGCTCTCCTGTATAGGAGTCCGATGTCGTGGAATTACTCTACCCAATGAGGAGAGACTTTATTTATTCAAAATAATTCTACTTTATTCATCAGTTAATTATTGCAATAACGTAGCTGGTCAGGCGTATGCACTTCTGAGGTGTACGGCCGAGGGCTTAATGAAACCAGGAGTACAACAGCCCTTTATAGTCAAACTACCTCATGCAAGCATATACAAGACACGTGATCTTGGTATGTTTTATGAAGGATGAGACGAGACTGGGGTAAAAGTACCGAATTGGGTTGACTCGCTCTGTAGCAACAGGGGGTTGTTCTAGTAAAACAACAGGAACCTCTAGACGGTCGTTAGAAGGAAAATAGAGCAACGGTTCCTTGAATTGAGTCAAGCAACCCACACACCCACTCACACACACACACACACACACCCACACACACACACACACACACCCTCCCCCCCACACACACACCCACCCCCTCACACACACTCACATACACACACCCACACACACACATACACACACACCCACCCACACATACCCACACACACACACACACACACCCACCCACCCACCCACACACACACCCACCCACCCACCCACCCACACACACACACATACGTACACCTGCAAGAAGCTATATAGCCTTTTAAAAAAAAACTTCACACATTAGAAGTCATATAAACTTTAAAGAGTTGTTCCAAGCATTTAATTGCTTAGAGGTTTTAGCGGTTTGTCCCCTAGGCTCCCCTCACCAATCAGAAACCCTACTACAGCGTTATTAGCATAAACGCAATTCAACAACAAAAAAGGTGTCCCTGTGGGTTCTGATTGGCCAGTGGAACCCAGGGGGCGGGAGCAGGGCGGGGCCGGGGTAGTTCAGGTTAAAGGTTGGGGGTAGAGGTTATCCAGCGAGGGAAAGAGGTCACGCCCTCTGACATCAGCTCTTTCAGGTAGACCTCTATTACCTCCTCCTGATGGTACATGACATCAATCAAAAATATTCATTAATCAATACATCCAGCAATACGTCAATAATGACCAGAGAGTCTTGGTGGTTCCAAACTTATTCCATTTAAGAGTGATGGAGGCCACTGTGTTCTTGGGGACCTTCAATGCTGCAGAAATGTTTTGGTACCCTTCCCCAGATCTGTGCCTCGACACAATCCTGTCTCAAAGGGTCTGAATGGGTCTGAATACTTATGTAAATAAGGTATTTCTGACTTTTTTATTTGTAATAAATTGGCAAACATTTCTAAAAAAAACAGTTTTTGCTTTGTCATTATGGGGTATTGTGATGTCATTATGGGGTATTGTGATGTCATTATGGGGTATTGTGTGCAGATTGAGGAAAATAATTAATGTAATCAATTTTAGAATGAGGCTGTAATGTAACAAAATGTGGAAAATGTCAAGAGGTCTGAATACTTCCTGAATGCACCATCACCCCACTGCCACCACGGGGCACTCTGTTCACAACGTTGTCACTATCGGTGACACACTTGGTCAGTCTCTGTTGTGAGTTCTTACTGCTCTACTGTGTCAGAGGGAGGCAGCAGTCGTATTATTGAGGAGTAATATGGAGTAGTAACATGCAGTAGTAATATGTAATATAGAGTAGTAATATAGAGTAGTAATATGTAATATGGAGTAGTAATATGGAGTAGTAATATGTAATATAGAGTAGTAATATGGAGTAGTAATATGGAGTAGTAATATAGAGTAGTAATATAGAGTAGTAATATGGAGTAGTAATATAGAGTAGTAATATAGAGTAGTAATATAGAGTAGTAATATAGAGTAGTAATATGGAGTAGTAATATGTAATATAGAGTAGTAATATAGAGTAGTAATATGGAGTAGTAATATGGAGTAGTAATATGTAATATGGAGTAGTAATATGGAGTAGTAATATGGAGTAGTAATATGGAGTAGTAATATGGAGTAGTAATATGGAGTAGTAATATGGAGTAGTAATATGGAGTCGTAATATAGAGTAGTAATATGGAGTAGTAATATGTAATATAGAGTAGTAATATAGAGATGTAATATAGAGTAGTAATATAGAGTAGTAATATGGAGTAGTAATATAGAGTAGTAATATGGAGTAGTAATATGGAGTAGTAATATGGAGTAGTAATATGTAATATAGAGTAGTAATATGGAGTAGTAATATGGAGTAGTAATATGGAGTAGTAATATGTAATATAGAGTAGTAATATAGAGTAGTAATATGGAGTAGTAATATGGAGTAGTAATATGTAATATAGAGTAGTAATATAGAGTAGTAATATGGAGTAGTAATATAGAGTAGTAATATGGAGTAGTAATATGGAGTAGTAATATGGAGTAGTAATATGTAATATAGAGTAGTAATATAGAGTAGTAATATGGAGTAGTAATATGGAGTAGTAATATGTAATATAGAGTAGTAATATAGAGTAGTAATATAGAGTAGTAATATAGAGTAGTAATATAGAGTAGTAATATGGAGTAGTAATATGGAGTAGTAATATGGAGTAGTAATATGTAATATAGAGTAGTAATATGGAGTAGTAATATGGAGTAGTAATATGTAATATGGAGTAGTAATATGGAGTAGTAATATGTAATATAGAGTAGTAATATGGAGTAGTAATATGGAGTAGTAATATGTAATATAGAGTAGTAATATAGAGTAGTAATATGGAGTAGTAATATGGAGTAGTAATATGTAATATAGAGTAGTAATATAGAGTAGTAATATGGAGTAGTAATATGGAGTAGTAATATGGAGTAGTAATATAGAGTAGTAATATGGAGTAGTAATATGTAATATAGAGTAGTAATATAGAGTAGTAATATGGAGTAGTAATATAGAGTAGTAATATGGAGTAGTAATATGGAGTAGTAATATAGAGTAGTAATATGGAGTAGTAATATAGAGTAGTAATATGTAATATAGAGTAGTAATATGGAGTAGTAATATGTAATATAGAGTAGTAATATAGAGTAGTAATATAGAGTAGTAATATGGAGTAGTAATATGGAGTAGTAATATGGAGTAGTAATATAGAGTAGTAATATGGAGTAGTAATATGGAGTAGTAATATGTAATATAGAGTAGTAATATAGAGTAGTAATATAGAGTAGTAATATGGAGTAGTAATATGGAGTAGTAATATGTAATATAGAGTAGTAATATAGAGTAGTAATATAGAGTAGTAATATGGAGTAGTAATATGGAGTAGTAATATGTAATATAGAGTAGTAATATAGAGTAGTAATATGGAGTAGTAATATAGAGTAGTAATATAGAGTAGTAATATAGAGTAGTAATATGGAGTAGTAATATGGAGTAGTAATATGGAGTAGTAATATGGAGTAGTAATATGGAGTAGTAATATGTAATATAGAGTAGTAATATAGAGTAGTAATATAGAGTAGTAATATGGAGTAGTAATATGTAATATAGAGTAGTAATATGGAGTAGTAATATAGAGTAGTAATATGGAGTAGTAATATGGAGTAGTAATATGTAATATAGAGTAGTAATATAGAGTAGTAATATAGAGTAGTAATATGGAGTAGTAATATGTAATAGTAATATGGAGTAGTAATATGGAGTAGTAATATAGAGTAGTAATATGGAGTAGTAATATGGAGTAGTAATATGTAATATAGAGTAGTAATATAGAGTAGTAATATAGAGTAGTAATATGGAGTAGTAATATGTAATATAGAGTAGTAATATGGAGTAGTAATATAGAGTAGTAATATGGAGTAGTAATATAGAGTAGTAATATGGAGTAGTAATATAGAGTAGTAATATAGAGTAGTAATATGGAGTAGTAATATGGAGTAGTAATATGGAGTAGTAATATAGAGTAGTAATATGGAGTAGTAATATGGAGTAGTAATATAGAGTAGTAATATGGAATAGTAATATAGAGTAGTAATATAGAGTAGTAATATAGAGTAGTAATATAGAGTAGTAATATGGAGTAGTAATATAGAGTAGTAATATGGAGTAGGAATATGGAGTAGTAATATGGAGTAGTAACATGGAGTAGTAATATGTAATATAGAGTAGTAATATGGAGTAGTAATATAGAGTAGTAATATAGAGTAGTAATATAGAGTAGTAATATGGAGTAGTAATATGGAGTAGTAATATGGAGTAGTAATATGGAGTAGTAATATGTAATATAGAGTAGTAATATGGAGTAGTAATATGGAGTAGTAATATGGAGTAGTAATATGGAGTAGTAATATGGAGTAGTAATATGGAGTAGTAATATGTAATATAGAGTAGTAATATAGAGTAGTAATATAGAGTAGTAATATGGAGTAGTAATATGTAATATAGAGTAGTAATATGGAGTAGTAATATAGAGTAGTAATATGGAGTAGTAATATGGAGTAGTAATATAGAGTAGTAATATAGAGTAGTAATATAGAGTAGTAATATGGAGTAGTAATATGTAATATAGAGTAGTAATATGGAGTAGTAATATAGAGTAGTAATATGGAGTAGTAATATGGAGTAGTAATATGTAATATAGAGTAGTAATATGGAGTAGTAATATGGAGTAGTAATATGTAATATAGAGTAGTAATATAGAGTAGTAATATAGAGTAGTAATATGGAGTAGTAATATGGAGTAGTAATATGTAATATAGAGTAGTAATATAGAGTAGTAATATAGAGTAGTAATATGGAGTAGTAATATGTAATATAGAGTAGTAATATGGAGTAGTAATATAGAGTAGTAATATGGAGTAGTAATATAGAGTAGTAATATGGAGTAGTAATATAGAGTAGTAATATAGAGTAGTAATATGGAGTAGTAATATGGAGTAGTAATATGGAGTAGTAATATAGAGTAGTAATATGGAGTAGTAATATGGAGTAGTAATATAGAGTAGTAATATGGAATAGTAATATAGAGTAGTAATATAGAGTAGTAATATAGAGTAGTAATATAGAGTAGTAATATAGAGTAGTAATATGGAGTAGTAATATAGAGTAGTAATATGGAGTAGTAATATGGAGTAGTAATATGGAGTAGTAACATGGAGTAGTAATATGTAATATAGAGTAGTAATATGGAGTAGTAATATAGAGTAGTAATATAGAGTAGTAATATAGAGTAGTAATATGGAGTAGTAATATGGAGTAGTAATATGGAGTAGTAATATGGAGTAGTAATATGTAATATAGAGTAGTAATATGGAGTAGTAATATGGAGTAGTAATATGGAGTAGTAATATGGAGTAGTAATATAGAGTAGTAATATAGAGTAGTAATATGGAGTAGTAATATGGAGTAGTAATATGGAGTAGTAATATGGAGTAGTAATATGGAGTAGTAATATGGAGTAGTAATATGGAGTAGTAATATGGAATATGGAGTAGTAATATGGAGTAGTAATATGGAGTAGTAATATGGAGTAGTAATATAGAGTAGTAATATAGAGTAGTAATATGGAGTAGGAATATAGAGTAGTAATATGGAGTAGGAATATAGAGTAGTAATATGTAATATGGAGTAGTAATATAGAGTAGTAATATGGAGTAGTAATATGGAGTAGTAATATAGAGTAGTAATATAGAGTAGGAATATAGAGTAGTAATATGGAGTAGGAATATAGAGTAGTAATATAGAGTAGTAATATAGAGTAGTAATATAGAGTAGTAATATGTAATATGGAGTAGTAATATGGAGTAGTAATATAGAGTAGTAATATAGAGTAGTAATATAGAGTAGTAATATAGAGTAGTAATATAGAGTAGTAATATGTAATATGGAGTAGGAATATAGAGTAGTAATATGTAATATGGAGTAGTAATATAGAGTAGTAATATAGAGTAGTAATATAGAGTAGTAATATGTAATATGGAGTAGTAATATGGAGTAGTAATATGGAGTAGTAATATGGAGTAGGAATATAGAGTAGTAATATGTAATATGGAGTAGTAATATGGAGTAGTAATATGGAGTAGTAATATGGAGTAGTAATATGGAGTAGTAATATAGAGTAGTAATATAGAGTAGTAATATAGAGTAGTAATATGGAGTAGTAATATGGAGTAGTAATATGGAGTAGTAATATGGAGTAGTAATATAGAGTAGTAATATAGAGTAGTAATATAGAGTAGTAATATAGAGTAGTAATATGTAATATGGAGTAGTAATATAGAGTAGTAATATAGAGTAGTAATATAGAGTAGTAATATGTAATATGGAGTAGTAATATGGAGTAGTAATATGGAGTAGTAATATGGAGTAGGAATATAGAGTAGTAATATGGAGTAGGAATATAGAGTAGTAACATGGAGTAGTAATATGGAGTAGTAATATAGAGTAGTAATATGGAGTAGGAATATAGAGTAGTAATATGGAGTAGGAATATAGAGTAGTAATATGTAATATGGAGTAGTAATATAGAGTAGTAACATGGAGTAGTAATATGGAGTAGTAATATGGAGTAGTAATATGGAGTAGTAATATGGAGTAGTAATATGGAGTAGTAATATGGAGTCGTAATATAGAGTAGTAATATGGAGTAGTAATATGTAATATAGAGTAGTAATATGGAGTAGTAATATGGAGTAGTAATATAGAGTAGTAATATGGAGTAGGAATATAGAGTAGTAATATGGAGTAGTAATATAGAGTAGTAATATGTAATATGGAGTAGTAATATGGAGTAGTAATATGGAGTAGTAACATGGAGTAGTAACACGGAGTAGTAACACGGAGTAGTAATATGTAATATGGAGTAGTAATATGGAGTAGTAACAGTGAGCGGCAGTTCTGTGGGCTAAAACACCTT
Source organism: Oncorhynchus mykiss (assembly GCF_057628025.1). Lineage (NCBI taxonomy): Eukaryota > Metazoa > Chordata > Actinopteri > Salmoniformes > Salmonidae > Oncorhynchus > Oncorhynchus mykiss. Next base: position 8,358,353 of record NC_143034.1, read on the forward strand.
GTCAATGAGAGAGGTCAGAGGAGAATGTCCAGACTCATTGAAGCTAACAGAAAGGCCACAAATTCTTTAAAAAAAACACCTGTTTATAACAGTGGTGTGCAGGCTGTTGTGGAGGCAAAGGGGGGTCCTACCCAGTACTAGATAGGTGTACCTAATAAAATGGCCGTTGAGTGTACAGTCATGTCAAATCTGAAAACATGGTCTGGAAAAGTGGTTCACGGGACCATAGAAACAGTGTCTGATGAAGAATGATGATAAAATATTACAGCCATAGATAATGTAGTCCAATTGGTTCATGGGACCATAGAAACAGTGTCTGATGAAGAATGATAATTAAATATTACATCCATAGATAATGTAGTCCAATTGGTTCATGGGACCATAGAAACAGTGTCTGATGAATGATAATGTAGTCCAATTGGTTCATGGGACCATAGAAACAGTGTCTGATAAAGAATGATAATGTAGTCCAATTGGTTCATGGGACCATAGAAACAGTGTCTGGTGAAGAATGATAATGAAATATTACAGCCATAGATAATGTCGTCCAATTGGTTCATGTTCCACGGTAATTGGTGTCAACGGATCTCGTTTATCCTGAAACTTTCATGATCTCAACATGGGAATATTGTTTGCCAGTTTCCATTAAAACGATGCATTAAGACTAAAGCAACAGTTACCTATCATTTTGACCCGTTGTATCATGTGATAGTTAGATCATTGTAATGACATGGAAAAGACCGTCATCTCAGATGTAATGTGTGATTTGCATTTTTTGAAAATGGTAATAAGTTGTGTCATTTTTGAATGTGGTGAAGGTGATTTTAGTTTGATGAACAAAATTATCGTAGCTTTATGTGCGTTTTGGATCCAAGCAATTTTGGAAAAAAAATGTAATACTTTTGAAAGATTTTCATTTTTACGATGATTGGTTGTGAGCTTTGTGTCTAGAGTTTTTTAAAAACGATATCGAGGTTCTGAAATTAGTGGCAAAGTGATTGTAAAAACCCGGTATGAGCCTCCTGTGATGTGGCGCTGCCCGTCTCATCATCGCCCCCTTTTCCAGCCTCATAAATATAAACATGTATCGGGGTAGAATAACCGGCGTTCTCTGGTGATGACAGGGAGCATCGCTGTGTTGTGTTTCTATGGTTTCACTACGGCAGAGGGTGGTGTGTCTGTCTGTCTGTCTGTCTGTCTGTCTGTCTGTCTGTCTGTGTGTGTGTCTGTCTGTCTCTGTGTCTGTCTGTCTGTCTGTCTGTCTGTGTGTCTGTCTGTCTGTCTGTCTGTCTGTCTGTCTGTCTGTCTGTCTGTCTGTCTGTCTGTCTGTCTGTCTGTCTGTCTGTCTGTCTGTCTCTGTCTCTGTCTCTGTGTGTGATATCACCTCAGGGTAATTGTGAGGAGACTCGAGATAGCAATAAACTAGGGGGACCGAAGGCGCCTGTTTAAACCAGTTTAATTAATTACCCCGCACGCTCTCTTAATTACAAACGAGGCTTGAGTGCCCGTCTGCCAGCACTCATTAATTTAACTCTTCTCTTCCTCTTAATTAGAGTTATTTGCAGCCGGAATGACAGGACTATTTCCTTAATTAGTCTGCATTTAGAGTTCTGGAAAGATAATTGAAGGCCTACATTCACCTATAAATGACCTAATTGAAGGTCTACTTTCACCTATAAATGACCTAATTGAAGGCCTACATTCACCTATAAATGACCTAATTGAAGGCCTTCTATTCACCTATTAATGACCTAATTGAAGGTCTACATTCACCTATAAATGACCTAATTGAAGGTCTACATTCACCTGTAAATGACATCATTGAAGGTCTACATTCACCTGTAAATGACCTAATTGAAGGCCTTCTATTCACCTATAAATGACCTAATTGAAGGCCTACGTTCACCTATAAATGACATAATTGAAGGCCTACATTCACCTGTAAATGACCTAATTGAAGGCCTACATTCACCTGTAAATGACCTAATTGAAGGCCTACGTTCTAGGACTACGACTAGGCCCTTACAAGACATTTAAATGTTTCCCCTTAACAGAATGCTTAGGGTCATTGTCCTGCTGGAAGGTGAACCTCCGTCCCAGTCTCAAATCTCTGGAAGACTGAAACAGGTTTCCCTCAAGAATGTCCTTGTATTTAACGCCATCCATCATTCCTTCCATTCTGACCAGTTTCCCTGCAGTCCCTGATGCTGCCACCACCATGCGTCACTGTGGGGATGGTGTTCTCGGGGTGATGAGAGGTGTTGGGTTTGCGCCAGACATAGCGTTTTCCTTGATGACCAAAAAGCTAAATGTTTGTCTCATCTGACCAGAGTACCTTCTTCCATATGTTTGGGGGAGTCTCCCACGTGCCTTTTGGCTGAACACCAAACATGTTTGCTTTTATTTTTTTCTTTAAATGTTTGTTTGTCTGGTCACTCTTCCGTAAAGCCCAGCTCTGTGTAGTGTACGGCGTAAAGTGGTCCTATGGACAGATACTCTAATCTCCGTTGTGGAGCTTTGCAGCTCCTTCAGGGTTATCTTTGGTCTCTTTGTTGCCTCTGATTAATGCCCTCCTTGCCTGGTCCGTGAGTTTTGGTGGGCGGCCCTCTCTTGGCAGGTTTGTTGTGGTGCCATATTCTTTCCATTTTTTAATAATGGATTTAATGGTGCTCCGTGGGATGTTCAAAGTTTCTGATATTTTTTTATAACCCAACCCTGATCTGTACTTCTCCACAACTTTGTCCCTGACCTGTTTGAAGAGCTCCTCGGTCTTCATGGTGCCGCTTGCTTAGTGGTGTTGCAGACTCTGGGGCCTTTCAGAACAGGTGTGTGTATATATATATATATATATATATATATATATATATATATATATATATATATATATATATATATATATATATATATATACACTGATATCATGTGACAGATCATGTGACACTTAGATTGCACACAGGTGGTCTTCATTTAACTAATTATTGAAGCAGTAAGGAGTCTGAAAATGACTTCTGAAGGTAATTGGTTGCACCAGATCTTATTTAGGGGCTTCATACCAAAGGGGGTGAATACATATGGGGTGAATACATATGGGGTGAATACATAGGGGGTGAATACATAGGGGGTGAATACATATTCACGCACCACTTTTAAGTTTATTTTTTATAATTTTTGGAAACATTTTAATTTTTTCATTTCACTTCACCAATTTGGACTATTTCGTATATGTCCGTTACATGAAATCCAAATAAAAATCAATTTAAATTACAGTTTGCAATGCAACAAAATAGGAAAAACGCCAAGGGGGATGAATACTTTTGCAAAGCACTCGTAATAAGGAATTTGTGGTGTCTTAAAATGGAGGCAATGGAGGCACTAAACAATGAATAACCATTTAGCTTTCCTTACCTAGGATTTAAACAGTGAATAACCATTTAGCTTTCCTTACCTAGGATTTAAACAGTGAATAACCATTTAGCTTTCCTTCCCTGGGATTTAAACAATGAATAACCATTTAGCTTTCCTTACCTAGGATTTAAACAATGAATAACCATTTAGCTTTCCTTACCTGGGATTTAAACAATGAATAACCATTTAGCTTTCCTTCCCTAGGATTTAAACAATGAATAACCATTTAGCTTTCCTTACCTAGGATTTAAACAGTGAATAACCATTTAGCTTTCCTTACCTAGGATTTAAACAATGAATAACCATTTAGCTTTCCTTCCCTAGGATTTAAACAATGAATAACCATTTAGCTTTCCTTACCTAGGATTTAAACAATGAATAACCATTTAGCTTTCCTTCTCTAGGATTTAAACAATGAATAACAATTTAGCTTTCCTTACCTAGGATTTAAACAGTGAATAACCATTTAGCTTTCCTTACCTAGGATTTAAACAATGAATAACCATTTAGCTTTCCTTCCCTGGGATTTAAACAATGAATAACCATTTAGCTTTCCTTCTCTAGGATTTAAACAATGAATAACAATTTAGCTTTCCTTACCTAGGATTTAAACAGTGAATAACCATTTAGCTTTCCTTACCTAGGATTTAAACAATGAATAACCATTTAGCTTTCCTTCCCTAGGATTTAAACAATGAATAACCATTTAGCTTTCCTTACCTAGGATTTAAACAATGAATAACCATTTAGCTTTCCTTACCTAGGATTTAAACAATGAATAACCATTTAGCTTTCCTTACCTAGGATTTAAACAATGAATAACCATTTAGCTTTCCTTACCTAGGATTTAAACAATGAATAACCATTTAGCTTTCCTTACCTAGGATTTAAACAATGAATAACCATTTAGCTTTCCTTACCTAGGATTTAAACAATGAATAACCATTTAGCTTTCCTTACCTAGGATTTAAACAATGAATAACCATTTAGCTTTCCTTCTCTAGGATTTAAACAATGAATAACCATTTAGCTTTCCTTCTCTAGGATTTAAACAATGAATAACCATTTAGCTTTCCTTACCTAGGATTTAAACAATGAATAACCATTTAGCTTTCCTTACCTAGGATTTAAACAATGAATAACCATTTAGCTTTCCTTACCTAGGATTTAAACAATGAATAACCATTTAGCTTTCCTTACCTAGGATTTAAACAATGAATAACCATTTAGCTTTCCTTCTCTAGGATTTAAACAATGAATAACCATTTAGCTTTCCTTACCTAGGATTTAAACAGTGAATAACCATTTAGCTTTCCTTACCTAGGATTTAAACAATGAATAACCATTTAGCTTTCCTTCCCTGGGATTTAAACAATGAATAACCATTTAGCTTTCCTTACCTAGGATTTAAACAATGAATAACCATTTAGCTTTCCTTCTCTAGGATTTAAGCAATGAATAACCATTTAGCTTTCCTTACCTAGGATTTAAGCAATGAATAACCATTTAGCTTTCCTTACCTAGGATTTAAACAATGAATAACCATTTAGCGTTCCTTACCTAGGATTTAAACAATGAATAACCATTTAGCTTTCCTTACCTAGGAATTTAACAATGAGCAACCATTTTATCAACTTCCACTGTCCTCAAAGAGTTGCTTCATGTCCTTCATTTATATGTACAGAAAGGAGCCAGAATGAGGTGACCATGTGCGATCTATAGAGTCCCGAGAGGGGAATTGTAGGCTGTATATTCATGTAGAGAATTGAATCTATTGCGTGAGGAACTTTAACAAGTAGAAAGGAAAAAGAACAGAGATAATAGAGAAAGAACAGAGACAATAGAGAACAGAGACAATAGAGAAAGAACAGAGATAATAGAGAAAGAAGAGACAATAGAGAATGAACAGAGATAATAGAGAAAGGAGAAAGAACAGAGGCAATAGAGAAAGGAGAAAGAACAGAGACAAGAGAAAGGAGAAAGAACAGAGACAATAGAGAAAGGAGAAAGAACAGAGACAATAGAGAAAGGAGAAAGAACAGAGACAATAGAGAAAGGAGAAAGAACAGAGACAATAGAGAAAGGAGAAAGAACAGAGACAATAGAGAAAGGAGAAAGAACAGAGACAATAGAGAAAGAACAGACAATAGAGAAAGAACAGAGACAATAGAGAAATAACAGAGACAATAGAGAAAGAACAGAGATAATAGAGAAAGGAGAAAGAACAGAGACAATAGAGAAAGGAGAAAGAACAGAGACAATAGAGAAATAACAGAGACAATAGAGAAATAACAGAGACAATAGAGAAAGAACAGAGATAATAGAGAAAGGAGAAAGAACAGAGACAATAGAGAAAGGAGAAAGAACAGAGACAATTGAGAAAGAACAGAGACGATAGAGAAAGAACAGAGACGATAGAGAAAGGAGAAAGAACAGAGACAATAGAGAAAGAACAGAGACGATAGAGAAAGAACAGAGACAATAGAGAAAGTAGGAAGACAGTGAGATGGAATATAGGCCTGCAAATCTGAGAGAAAATGAAATGAGAGAATGATCTCCTGACTTTGTCTGGGTAATACTATCATAATATAATTTCTGATTGAACCATTTAAATGTGTTCAAACCTGTCAATGTTCATCATGTGTTGTTTATCTTACTGTCGTTTTGCTATTAATCTATTTCCTTTAAATGTGATCTAAACACACTAGGCCTAAACAGTTTTACCTCTGAGCTATACGAAAAGCATTTTCTTTCCAATTAAACTAAATCAAAATGAAATTGTTTCTTACTTCCCGGGGAATTTGTTATTTGTCCAATTAATATAAATTACAGATGTCAGATGATGATGATTGCATCAGATAAAACTGCTGAATAAATCTGGGGAGAAACACTTCAGATTTCACGCTAATTGGAATGTTTATTCTAATCTACACCTCCAACTTTAAACTTCTTTTTTTTTTTATTCCATTAGGTTACATAGTTAAATGTTAAGTGGTGAAAAATGTTTCAGTAATATATTTTTAAAAAAAAAGGTTTTCATGAAATAAAAAATGAACATTATTACGTTGTACTACATTAGAAACTTTAGCCATAAAAACTTGATTTGTTAATATAATATAATAACTCTATTCTAAATTACAGTGCAATCCAACCGAGTTAATATTAGCAGGTATAAACTTTCACATAAAAAAAACCTCATCGTCGCTCGATCCACCACGAAAGAGAAGCAATTAACTAAGTTTAGACTTCCACAGGCAGGTCGTCCCACTGAACAGCGCCCATCATCTGGCCCTAAACGTGTGATAAAAGTCTGGATCCGGCCCTGGTTCAGCCCTGCCACAGCCACACAGACCTGACTACCGCAGCAGCACCAGAGCTGGAAGCTGGTGTATTTGCCAAACCGATTTTTAACACTACAACGTGACATCTGTGTGTAATTGGTCAGTGTGACCTGTCATTTTAACACGTGTGTGTGTGTGTGTTAGCTGCACTTCTGTAACCCTGCAGCAACTGTAGAAAAGAGAACCTTCACCTGAGAGGTGTAAAATATTTATTTATTTCAATAAAATGTACTGAATATATGTCATTTTTATTCATGTGAATAATTTGAATCTTGTGAATCATCCATTGTCTTTAGAATGTGATGTGTTGGGGAACCTAATAAACTGTCCGGTGAGTGTATATCCTGTATAGGGGAAGATGTTCAGAAGGTGACTGTATATCCTGTATAGGGGAAGATGTTCAGAAGGTGAGTGTATATCCTGTATAGGGGAAGATGTTCAGAAGGTGAGTGTATATCCTGTATAGGGGGAGATGTTCAGAAGGTGAGTGTATATCCTGTATAGGGTGTATATCCTGTATAGGGGGAGATGTTCAGAAGGTGAGTGTATATCCTGTATAGGGTGTATATCCTGTATAGGGGAAGATGTACAGAAGGTGAGTATATATATCCTGTATAGGGGAAGATGTTCAGAAGGTGACTGTATATCCTGTATAGGAGAAGATGTTCAGAAGGTGACTGTATATCCTGTATAGGGGAAGATGTTCAGAAGGTGACTGTATATCCTGTATAGGAGAAGATGTTCAGAAGGTGACTGTATATCCTGTATAGGGTGTATATCCTGTATAGGGGGAAGATGTTCAGAAGGTGAATCCTGTATTGGGGAAGATGTTCAGAAGGCTTTTAACTTCCAACATCATTTACATAATCCACCGATGTCATAATGCTCTGAGACAGAAGCTGCTGCTCCAATTGCACACAACACACTTTCACATCAGGAATTTAGGAGTGTCAAAAATAATCCCGTTTCCCATCATTTTTATTAATTCTGCACAGTGTATGCTATCCCGAGGAATAGCAGATGTTGAAATCAATGAAAACCCGTAGTCTCTACTTTATAGCTTGCTGATGGCATCCCCCATCAAGATGAACATAGAACAGATGGTTTAGATTCAATTGTTTACTCAAAGGCCAATAAAGCTTTCTTGAACCTCTCTGTGTTTGAAGTTGGCCAATCTTACAGTGGGAGCTGTGTGTTGTGAGAATCAGACTGCAGTGTGCTCGGTCTACCTGGAGAGGGCGCCAGAGCTCTGATTTTACGTTCCTGAACGAAACCAGCGTTGTTTTTTTCCCAGGTTGAAGAGACCCAGGTCAGGAGGATAAGTAATGATTCCAATTGGAAGCTTTAGAAAATTAACAGATTCATGGGACCAGCGCCGTTGCTAACTAGCATTGCTGGCTCCTTAGTTTAGAATTCTTCCATTATGCAAAGAGTTATGGGATATTAGAATACTCTTGTCGCAACCGTTCTTATCTTCAAACTAGGTTTATTCAAACCACACCGTTCACTCCCGGAGAAGAAGAGAATGGGATGGATTCATTTCCATAATCATCATATGACTAACAACACAAAGCACCCACACCAATAACACCGACCGTAAACACAACTTTTTAATATTTTAATAGCTCCCAAAGTGCCCAATAAAGCACTCAGAACCAGCTAACACCCACCTACCCACTGGGCTATAAACTAGATCACCCACTTTAACCAGACACTGGAGAGGTTTTAAAAAACGGGGAAACAATCTCTCTACAACGATAAGTGCTTTTGACGTGTTTTAATGTATCTATTTATTAGGAAAGGACTCTCTATCTAGCCTATCATTTCGTGTGTGTGTGTGCGTGTGTGTGTGTGTGCGTGTTAGGTCTAAGTATCACATTTTTAACCATACATCATTATAATATAGTTTCAGCCTACTCTTCGTGTCATGATCAAAACCGAAAAATTAACGTGTTGACATATTTGATAGAGGTAAAAAAAAATATAACAAACAAAAACACCATATTTGTTATAAATATATTCTGTAATAAATATATTTTTATTTGTACATATATATATCCTAGGACTCAAACATATCAACCTATTTATCATGTTTCATGTTCGATGGTGTAATAACCTTGGTTACTATAATTAGGCCTCTGCCTTAACAACCTGAAGAAACGTATTCTTTTGTTTAATAGGCCCTGCTCGTCAATTCACCTGACACGAACTGTGTGATTGTCAATCTGTTAATTACGTGTATTTAATAAAGCTTTAATTTGACATCCTTCCACCGAGCTCGAAGTCTATCTGTGACGTCGTGGTGTTCGGAGTCTGATCGTTGGCTCGAACCCCTCTCTTCCACGTTCTACAGCGCATGGATTGCATTCTCCCTCCTTCCACAGAATTGACTCTGACAATTACAATAGCGGGATAATTGCAATCTGTCGCCGTGTATTCCGTGTTAACATATCACAAAGTTATCCCAACGCGATTCACTGCACATATGCTCTGTTCTACATAGACAGCCCCCTCCATGCAATTATAACCGAATTTCACGGTGTGGGCTTTTAATGCTAATTTATCCCCTTTCTGGCCCATGGGCCAGCCTGAGATGCCAAACCGGCAAGTGACGTTCCATGCACGCATGTGTGTGTGTTTAGATGGGGGGGGGGGGGGGATAGAGAAATATAGAGAGTGAAATTGTGTATGTGTGAGAGTGGGAGGGGGGGGATCAGATATCGGCTGTCTTTGTTTAACCAGCCTCGCGCCTCTCAACCGGGGTAATGGGACAGAAGATATTGGTGTGTGTAGTGGGGTACGGCGCGAGGCCGACAGAAGCGATGAATTAAAAAGGTGTCAATAAATGTGTGTCAGACAATGAGCTAAAACACACACGGGCCTCGAGGGGGACAAAGAAGGACAGATGGAGAGGGAGGGGACTAGGGAGGGTGGGCTGGGGCCTGTGTGTGTGGTGGTGTTGGGTGGGGGGGGGGGGGTGACAGGGTCCCCATCAGAGAAGGATCAGAGCGGGGAAATGGGAGGACAATGTTCTGGGAATAATTTAAACCGATTTGGGAGCCTGGTCCCTGAAGTGAATAATTTAAACCGTTGATTAACTACACTAAACAAGAGCCAATATTAATTAACTCATTCTGAACGGGAAGGCTTGTGCCGCGCGCCTGAGAGCTACAAGCTTTGTTTTCTAGTGAACAGCGTTCTAAAGTTAGTTCATTAAAGGTAAAATACACTCAATACGTCAGTGTTTTTTTATTAGTCCACTGTTAATACGGTCCCAAATTGTTTTGCGTGTCAGCAAAATGTCACGTGTGTGAGACCCCAGCGAGTGCACGCTAAGATGATAAATACACACACACACACACACACACACACACACACACACACTATATGGCCCCAAGGCTACAACTTAAGGAGGTCCCCAAAAACACGTCCTTATGAAAATCATCTCCCCCATCAGAACAGTTAATGCAACGCAAGGCCTAACACCACCGCTAGGAGGCGCTCTAACGTTAACCACAGTGTCAAGCCCCGCTTCCTCTAATTAAGGTTTAAATTGGGTGAATTTAATTGAGCTAATTAGCCAGGATAACGGCTTTAATTGATAAGTAAGTATCTGCCATATGATAGGTTATTTATTATCCTCACCTCGCGGCTCAGTCTCTCACTCTCTCAACCACTAAACCCAGCACCATGTTTCATCTCGCGCTGATCTGTTAATACATTTACAACATTTGTTTTTTTTTATGTCAACAAGCTTTGGGAAATAATTAGGGCTAAATTGTCAGGGAATATTTCATTACGCTTCAATATCATCTGGCCCTCTGGCTCCGTTGCATATATAGGACTAACGCATGTCTACCCAGAAAATATTAGACCACGCGAAGGGAGCAGGCCTACTAGGACCGGAAATAACACTGTGGAAACTTGTCAACTTTAGGCTGTATATAAATAGACAAGAGCTTTACAATAGACTACCCAGACTGTCCTGGACAACGAACAAAGACCAGTGTGCCTAAACCAGTCACTATGGATATAGACTGAATGGAACTCAACGGTGTTCTAATGAGTGAATGGCATGGGCCTCGCCTCGGAACCGTTAGAACCCCTTTGTATGTCATTCCCAGGTTCTGTTCTGAGCTGGAGCCTCAGCCTGCCTGGGCTGCCTGGCCGATTCATCAGGGTTCGCGTGGAAGCGTGAACCTGATTCTCCCTAATTAAAACATATTTTCTCGTTTACGGTGCGGCTATAAGCAGGCCTCGAGGGAAACCGGGGCTTCCTCCCCCTCCAGCAGTCTACCTGGCAGATGGTCAGGCTCCTCGAGCCCACTGGCCGGTCCGGTACGGGCTGATAAAGAGGCTTTCTCTCTCTCTCTCGCTCTCTCTCTCCTCCGTGGCGCGCCACTCCCCACATCAGATCCGAACAACGTGCGTAGCCGACCGGAGAGAGGATAAGAACACAGGATAACAAAGGAGATATTAACCACTTAAAACACGTACGCACACACACACACACAGAGACAGACAGCGGTCAACAGTGATGCTGTAGTATTGCGCAATGATGATTCTGACGAACTACTGAAAGCAGTATCATCATGCTATTAGGCCTTGACATAAGGAGGAATCAGATGTCAGAATGTTGCCCCATCATTCTAGAAGGTTGAACATTCCACGCAGGAGACGCAAAGCTGTCGATGTTTCCTCGATGGTTTTTTTTTTAGAGACGACTCACATTAAACCATTTTTATTTTTTACCATTTTAATTGTATTTAACCTTTATTTAACTAGGCAAGTCAGACCTGCTTGGTTTAATTTTGCCAAATTTAAAGAGAACTACTTCCAACATATTGTATACTCATCAGATCAGTGCCAATAACAAATAGGCTAAATGTAGCCTAATGTAATAAAACAATAAAGTTTGAATACGTTTGAATAAGATGTAAAGGTAAGAAGTAAAATGTAAATATATGCCTATATATGCTAATGAAGCTTAAACAATATATAAATGGATCATCATCAGTTTCCAATCGTTTTCAATAAAAACATATTTTTAATGTCAAATAATATAAAACATTTAAAAAATCCCCCAAAACCCAAACGGCCCTTAAAACACTGGAGAAAAACCTTTAAAACACAATAAACACATTGGACGAAACCAGTGAAAACAGATTATAATATTTAGCCTATTAAATACAAAGAAATTAAACATTATTCATGCATAAAATGAAATCATCAACACCCTGTGAATGGGAATAAATAGCCTTACACAAATTGAACAAAAATGAGCGGTTTAAACGCATGAAAATGCCTCCACCGTTTTTAATGCGAAATAATAATAATTATTTTTTAAACAAGTCTTTTTGAAGTCAATATAAAGGATAAAATCATAGAAACATTAAATCATATTTCATTAAATAACGATAATTCACAACTGTGTTTTATTTCACACAACTTTTACAACCAAAGAGTTTGAAAAGTGACTTATTAAAACCAAAATATTTCCACAAATGTCTAAAAGTATAAAGTTGTTTTTTACTACCCAGAGATGCCGCATAAAACCAGGTAACTAACAACCTCTTCAGATCTGGCAGATAAAAAGCGCCATTCAGGGGCCAACGATACAACACAACGTGCGCACGTTCGGTTGCTGCACGAGCATAAGAGCATGCAGGTTTACGGATCTAATCTTTTGGACATGTGTTGGGCAAGTCACGAGCTCTGTGTGACTTCAAGAGCACGTCTCTATTCTCCAGGACCCAAGCTGTCGCTTTCCAAACAGTAGCCAGGAACCCAGCTCAGCAACAGAGCGCTTACAGGAGACGAGAGGCCAACCTTTCCACGGGCCAAGTCAACTCGTCGTCACCTGACTTCTGGAAGTAATGTTTTTGTTGTTGTTTTATGATACTAAATCTACTACACAGAATGTATTACGTATATAACCTATAACATTACACGATTATTGATCATATCTGGTTCTCTCTACTCTTTAGGCTGTAACTCGGAGGCAAAGTTTACAGACGAGAAACTGGGTTAGCTTGGGATTTGCCTCTAGTCTATATTTTTCTATATTTTTCTGTTGCGTTTTTTTTTTAAGAGTTAACTGTTATGAGGAATAAGTCTAATTTGAACCTCCTCTCCTCTCCTCTCCCCTTCATTCTCCTCTCCTCTCCTCTCCCCTTCATTCTCCTCTCCTCTCCTCCTCTTCACTCTGTCACGCACCTTCACCATAAAGCAGCAGACGGGGTGATTAAAAGCAGGGCCGGTGAAAATATATGCAAATGATCACCGCGCACAAAAGCTGCGCACAAATTGGCGTCACCATTTCTCAAATGATATCATTACTATATTTTGAAAATGTTAATCTGTTGAGCCGGATTTCCCGCGGGAGTTGAGTAAATTAGCTATATTTCCGTGCAGCTCGTGCCAAGGCAGCCGAGGAAAGACGCGGGAGGGAGGACAGGGAGGAGGGGGAGGGGAGGGGAGGGACGGGGAGAGGGGAGGGACAAGGAGAGAAGAAGAAATGACAAGCACCTCTGATTCACTGATTACAATTAGCCTCTCTGGTTCGGACTTCTTCAAGCATTGATAATTTTCGGCATATTAAGCACGTTTTACCGAAAGGTGATAAGTCAGATTTAATTTAAATGAAATTATTGCTTTAATGGAAGTTGGGTTATTATTATTAAAATACCTCATTCTCATTTTAGATTCAGTTTATCCTGCCTCAACATAAACGCAAACGTGAGAGAAAAAGAGAGTTAGAGAGAGAGAGGGAGGAGAGAGTGAGGGAGAGATTTTTGAAGGGCATTGGGGGTAGGACTGAATAAGGTAATTTGAAGGGAATTACTTTTCCATTTTCTATCCCCCCCAAAAAGTGAATTAAAAATAAATACTTTTTTTTTAAAACTCCCCAAATCAATCGCATTTGCCCTCCCCTCGGTGTCATACATCGACAGCCGGACAATTACATATAATTAGGTGGAGGAACAGTTTTTAATTGCATGCGATTAAGGAAAGAATCTCGCTCACTAGTTCCCAGACTCAGAAGGAAAAAGGTTTTGTCGGCTTCTCTCCAACACTTTACAATCAAAGCTTTTCATGTTGTATGAGGAAACTAAGTAAAAAAAACAACAAAATAAAAAAAACACATCAACACACAGAAAAATAATTTAACTCTGTAATTGGAATCTGCGTCTATTTTTGTTGTATTTTACAAAGCGGAGATCAAAATCAAATCACCTCCCGACAATTAATTAAGATTTATCTCCCCCCCCCCCCTTCTCTCTGGCCCTAATTATCAACCAATCGACTAATAGCGCGCGACTTCATTCAGATAGTTAGAAAATAACTTGTGTGAACTTAATTGGGTAATTAAAACAGTCAACTGCCTCCCGTTAACTCCGTTAATTAAAAATGAATGTGACGTTACGTGGTTCTAGGGGAGTATTATTGACACACGGAGGAGGAGGGGGAGGAAGAGGGAGGAGGAAGAACGAGAGGACGAGAAGGAAAGGAAGAGGAGGAGAATGAGGAAGCGCAAGTTATTTGCAGATGTTATTGGTTTGTTTGGGGAGTGGGGTGGGGTGGTGGAGGGGTGTCTGTCGGAGCACCTGCCATGTGTACCTCTGCCTCCGGGCGTAGTAATGATGAATTTAATAACGGGGAACCCCCGGGACTCTACGCCTTCCGTATTGACCCCTATAAGCAACGACTAGCCAGCGGGAGAAATGACTGCAGGCCAGTGGCCTTCACATAAAACACATCGATTCATTCATCTAATGTCAGGAACACTCTGGTTCTAACCACTAAAGCTGCCTCACATCAACTGGAGGTTAATGACCTGATGTTATGATGCGTTATAAAGCCTCTATAACCTGTCTATTGAAGCTTCAGCTCAACTGGAGGTTAATGACCTGATGTTATGATGCGTTATAAAGCCTCTATAACCTGTCTACTGAAGCTTCAGCTACACAGGAGGTTAATGACCTGATGTTATGATGCGTTATAAAGCCTCTATAACCTGTCTACTGAAGCTTCAGCTCAACTGGAGGTTAATGACCTGATGTTATGATGCGTTATAAAGCCTCTATAACCTGTCTACTGAAGGTTATGCATTGCTTTTACAAGTGCTTATAGTGAAGGACTGTCAATGAGAAAGGACAGGAATAAGATGGAAATAAAACGTTTGACACAGGTGCTCTTAAATTGCTAGAAACGTGTGTGTGTGTGTGTGTGTGTGTGTATGTATGTGTGTGTGTGTGTGTGCGTGTGTGTGTGTCTGCACGCAGTTGTGTGTGTGTGTGTGTGTGTGTGTGTCTGCACGCAGTTTGTGTGTGTGTGTGTGAGTGAGAGAGAGAGAGAGAGAGGTCAGTCCATTCATTTTAAAGCGGCAATCTGCAGTTGAAGCAATGCTCTCTGGTCTGAACCATACAGGACCTTGAGGTCGTAGGGTCATAGGGTCATAGGGTGCTGCTCTCTGGTCTGAACCATACAGGACCTTGAGGTCGTAGGGTCATAGGGTCATAGGGTGCTGCTCTCTGGTCTGAACCATACAGGGTCACAGGGTCTTTTCTCTGAGTGTTGGTCATGAAAAGTTGGTTTAGCCCCTCATCTATAACACACAGACAGTCTAGAGTTCAGCCCAAACAATTTAATCCTCTACAGAAAAATATTCTCCCCCCTATTCCTTCTCTCTCCTATTCCTTCTCTCTCCTATTCCTTCTCTCTTCTATTCCTTCTCTCTCCTATTCCTTCTCTCTCCTATTCCTTCTCTCTCCTATTCCTTCTCTCTCCTATTCCTTCTCTCTCCTATTCCTTCTCTCTCCTATTCCTTCTCTCTTAGTTGTTGTTATTTAGTTAGTTAGTTGTTACAGTAGTTTTTGTTAGTTGTTAGTTAGCTGTTAATCTAGTTGTTGTTTTAAAAAAACTAGGCAAGTCAGTTAAGAACAAATTCTTATTTTCAATGACGGCCTAGGAACAGTGGGTTAACTGCCCTGTTCAGGAGCAGAACGACAGATTTGTACTTTGTCAGCTCGGGGGTTTGAACTTGCAACCTTCCGTCCAACGCTCTAACCACTAGGCTACACTGCCGCCCCAGTTGTTACAGTAGTTGTTGTTGTTAGTTAGTTAACAGTAGTTGTTGTTAGTTAGTTGTTACAGTAGTTGTTGTTAATTTGTTGTTACTGTAGATGTTGTTGTTAGTTGTTACAGTAATTGTTGTTAGTTAGTTGTTACTGTAGATGTTGTTAATTAGTTGTTACTGTAGATGTTGTTAATTAGTTGTTACTGTAAATGTTAGTTAGTTGTTACAGTAATTGTTGTTAGTTAGTTGTTACTGTAGATGTTGTTAATTAGTTGTTACTGTAGATGTTGTTTGTTAGTTGTTACAGTAATTGTTGTTAATTAGTTGTAACAGTAGTTGTTGTTAGTTGTCACTGTAGATGTTGTTAGTTGTTACTGTAGATGTTGTTAATTAGTTGTTACTGTAGTTGTTGTTAATTTGTTGTTACTGTAGATGTTGTTAGTTAGTTGTTACAGTAGATGTTGTTAGTTAGTTGTTACTGTAGATGTTGTTAGTTAGTTGTTACTGTAGATGTTGTTAGTTAGTTGTTACTGTAGTTGTTGTTAGTTAGTTGTTACTGTAGATGTTGTTAGTTAGTTGTTACTGTAGATGTTGTTAATTAGTTGTTACTGTAGATGTTGTTAGTTAGTTGTTACTGTAGATGTTGTTAATTAGTTGTTACTGTAGATGTTGTTAATTAGTTGTTACTATAGATGTTGTTAATTAGTTGTTACTGTAGATGTTGTTAATTAGTTGTTACTGTAGATGTTGTTAATTAGTTGTTACTGTAGATGTGGTTAGTTGTTACTGTAGATGTGGTTAGTTGTTACTGTAGATGTGGTTAGTTGTTACTGTAGATGTGGTTAGTTGTTACTGTAGATGTGGTTAGTTGTTACTGTAGATGTGGTTAGTTGTTACTGTAGATGTGGTTAGTTGTTACTGTAGGTGTGGTTAGTTGTTACTGTAGATGTGGTTAGTTGTTACTGTAGATGTGGTTAGTTGTTACTGTAGATGTGGTTAGTTGTTACTGTAGATGTGGTTAGTTGTTACTCTAGATGTGGTTAGTTGTTACTGTAGATGTGGTTAGTTGTTACTGTAGATGTTGTTAATTAGTTGTTACTGTAGTTGTTGTTAGTTAGTTGTTACTGTAGATGTTGTTAGTTAGTTGTTACTGTAGATGTTGTTAATTAGTTGTTACTGTAGTTGTTGTTAGTTAGTTGTTACTGTAGTTGTTGTTAATTAGTTGTTACTGTAGATGTTGTTAATTTGTTGTTACTGTAGATGTTGTTAATTAGTTGTTACTGTAGTTGTTGTTAATTAGTTGTTACTGTAGTTGTTGTTACTGTAGATGTTGTTACTGTAGATGTTGTTAGTTAGTTGTTACTGTAGATGTTGTTACTGTAGATGTTGTTACTGTAGTTGTTGTTACTGTAGATGTTGTTAGTTAGTTGTTACTGTAGATGTTGTTACTGTAGTTGTTGTTACTGTAGTTGTTGTTAGTTAGTTGTTACTGTAGATGTTGTTACTGTAGTTGTTGTTACTGTAGATGTTGTTAGTTAGTTGTTACTGTAGTTGTTGTTACTGTAGATGTTGTTACTGTAGATGTTGTTACTGTAGTTGTTGTTACTGTAGTTGTTGTTACTGTAGATGTTGTTAGTTAGTTGTTACTGTAGATGTTGTTACTGTAGTTGTTGTTACTGTAGTTGTTGTTAGTTAGTTGTTACTGTAGATGTTGTTACTGTAGTTGTTGTTACTGTAGATGTTGTTAGTTAGTTGTTACTGTAGTTGTTGTTACTGTAGATGTTGTTACTGTAGATGTTGTTACTGTAGTTGTTGTTAGTTAGTTGTTACTGTAGATGTTGTTACTGTAGTTGTTGTTACTGTAGATGTTGTTAGTTAGTTGTTACTGTAGTTGTTGTTACTGTAGATGTTGTTACTGTAGATGTTGTTACTGTAGTTGTTGTTACTGTAGATGTTGTTAGTTAGTTGTTACTGTAGTTGTTGTTACTGTAGATGTTGTTACTGTAGTTGTTGTTACTGTAGACTGTAGATGTTGTTACTGTAGTTGTTGTTACTGTAGTTGTTGTTACTGTAGTTGTTGTTACTGTAGTTGTTGTTACTGTAGTTGTTGTTACTGTAGATGTTGTTACTGTAGTTGTTGTTACTGTAGATGTTGTTACTGTAGTTGTTGTTACTGTAGATGTTGTTACTGTAGTTGTTGTTACTGTAGTTGTTGTTACTGTAGATGTTGTTACTGTAGATGTTGTTACTGTAGTTGTTGTTACTGTAGTTGTTGTTACTGTAGATGTTGTTACTGTAGATGTTGTTACTGTAGATGTTGTTACTGTAGTTGTTGTTACTGTAGATGTTGTTACTGTAGTTGTTGTTACTGTAGATGTTGTTACTGTAGTTGTTGTTACTGTAGTTGTTGTTACTGTAGATGTTGTTACTGTAGTTGTTGTTACTGTAGATGTTGTTACTGTAGATGTTGTTAGTTCCTGTTGGTGTTTTCTTTTTGTGGATGCACTTTTAATTCAAAATGTTTCATTCGATGTTGAAAGGCCAATCAAAACACTGTTGAAGATTAAAAACACACACACACACACTCTCTCTCTCTCTCTTACACACACACACACACACACACACTCTCTCTTACAAACACACACACACTCCTCAGATAAAAGCGAAACAAGGCGAGCCGAACTCTGGCCCCGAATGCGAGTCGCGCGTGTCTTATTATCAAGTTAATTAAAGCTAGCGTCTGACAATGTCACTCGCGCCCAGCCAACAAAAGAGAGGAAGGAGAGAAGAAAACAGATGTAAATGCTGCGTCTCTTAGGAGACTGTGTCAAGGGCTGCTTTTCATCGCGCGCCACGTGTGTTTGGATCGCGCCACGCCCGGCAGAAATTGGAGGGGGGCCGTTTCACACAAATCGTTTTTTTTTATAAGCAAATGACAAGAAGGCAATTATTGCATTTTGATGTTCAAAAAAAATATATACGAGGGGGGGGGGGGAGAGGTATTAAATAAATAAAAATAGAAAGAAAACCATTTCCATAATTTGACGGCCTGTGTGGCGAGAAAGGGAATGAGAGGATGGAGAGAGAGAGAGAGAAAGAGAGAGAGAGAGAGAGAGAGAGAGAGAGAGAGAGAGGAAGAGAGAGAGAGGAAGAGAGAGAGAGGGAGATACAAAGGGAGATGACATCCAAAGCGTATCTCTGCCCGTTCAAAGCAGCACTCAGACGGGGAAAGGGCTTTAAACAACCTGGCGAGGATCCAACCAATCCTCCATCCAGCCTCAACATGAAAAAGAGTCGATTTAAGTGTCCACATTGAAATTTAAATTCAGAGAGCCCCGTTCGGGTGTGGGGACCCGCGGGGTCAAGTGACGACGGGATTATATGCTTCTTCATAATAATATTAATTAAACAATTTGCATGCTAATAAGGTAACAATTATCGGTTCTCTCTGTTGAAATTTATGGGTTATTACAACACGCCAATCTGCGAGCGGTGGGGTCACGCAGACCGGGAGTGAGAAACACAAATTAACATTCTGTCAGCGCTGAAATTGGATAAATAAAGTAGAAATAATTCAGTGAGAGAGAGAGAGAGGGGGAGAGAGAGAGAGAGAGGGAGAGAGAGAGAGAGAGAGAGAGCGCAAGGGCAGCAAAGAGAACAATGACCCTTTGCACACAGCCAAGACAACGCAGGAGTGGCTTTCGGGACAAGTCTCTGAATGTCCTTGAGTGACCCAGCCAGAGCCCGGACTTGAACCCGATTGAACATCTCTGGAGAGACCTGAAAATAGCTGTGCAGCAACACTCCTCATCCAACCTGATAGAGTTTGAGAGGATCTGCTAAGAAGACTGAGAGAAACTCCCCAAATACAGGTTTGCCAAGCTTGTAGCGTCCTACCCAAGGAGACTTGAGGCTGTAATCACTGCCAAAGGTGCTTCAACAAAGTACTGAGTAAAGGGTCTGTAATATTAGTTTTTTAAATTGTATATGAATTTGCAACAATTTCTAGGGATATATAGAGGGGTTAATAGAAGGGTATATAGAGGGGGTATATAGAGGGGTATATAGAGGGTATATAGGGAGGTATATAGAGGGTATACAGAGGGGGTATATAGAGGGGTATATAGAGGGTATATAGAGGGGTGTATAGAGGGGTATATAGAGGGTATATAGAGGGGGTATATAGAGGGTATAGAGAGGGGTATATAGAGGGGGTATATAGAGGGGTATATAGAGGGGTATATAGAGGGTATATAGAGGGATATATAGAGGGGTATATAGAGGGGTATATAGAGGGGTATATAGAGGGGTATACAAAGGGGAATACATGGAGGGGTATATAGAGGGGGTATATAGAGGGTATATAGAGGGGTTATATGGAGGGATATATAGAGGGGTATATAGAGGGGTATATAAAGGGGTATATAGAGGGTATATAGAGGGGTATATAGAGGGGGTATATAGAGGGGTACATACAGGGGTATATAGAGGGTATAGAGAGAGATATATAGAGGGCGTATATAGAGGGTATATAGAGGGGTATACAGAGGGGGTATATAGAGGGGTATATAGAGGGATATATAGAGGGGTATATAGAGGGTTTATAGAGGGGTATATAGAGGGGTATATAGAGGGTTTATAGAGGGGTATATAGAGGGTATACAGAGGGGGTATATAGAGGGGTATATAGAGGGATATATAGAGGGGTATATAGAGGGTTTATAGAGGGGTATATAGAGGGTTTATAGAGGGGTATATAGAGGGGTTTAGATGTCACACCCTGACCTTAGATATCCTTTTTATGTCTCTATTTGGTTTGGCCAGGTTGTGATTTGGGGTGGGTATTCTATGTTCTGTTATTTGTATTTCTTTGTTTTGGCCGGGTAGGGTTCTGAATCAGGGACAGCTGTCTATCGTTGTCTCTGATTGGGAACCATACTTAGGCAGCCCTTTTCCCCACCTGTCTTGGTGGGAACTTGACTTTGTTTATGACACAGAGCCTTTAGCTTCACGGTTTGTTTTGTAGTGTTTATTGTTTTGTTCTGAGTCCTTTTTCTAATAAAGAGAACATGTACGATTACCACGCTACAGCTTCTTCCTTTAACGGCCGTGACAATAGAGAGGTATATAGAGGGTATATAGAGGGTATATAGAGGGGCATATAGCGGGGGTATATAGAGGGGTATATAGAGGGGTATATAGAGGGATATATAGAGGGGGTATATAGAGGGGTATATAGAGGGGTATATAGAGGGGGTATATAGAGGGGTATATAGAGGGGGTATATAGAGGGGGTATATAGAGGGGGTATATAGAGGGGGGTATATAGAGGGGTATATAGAGGGGTATATAGAGGGGGTATATAGAGGGTAAATAGAGGGATATATAGAGGGGTATATAGAGGGGTATATAGAGGGGGTATATAGAGGGGGTATATAGAGGGGTATATAGAGGGGTATATAGAGGATATATAGAGGGTATATAGAGGGGTATATAGAGGGGGTATATAGAGGGGGGTATATAGAGGGGTATATAGAGGGGTATATAGAGGGGGTATATAGAGGGGGTATATAGAGGGGTATATAGACGGGGTATATAGAGGGGGGTATATAGAGGGGTATATAGAGGGGGTATATAGAGGGTAAATAGAGGGATATATAGAGGGGTATATAGAGGGGTATATAGAGGGGTATATAGAGGGTATATAGAGGGTATATAGAGGGGCATATAGAGGGGGTATATAGAGGGGTATATAGAGGGGTATATAGAGGGGTATATAGAGGGGTATATAGAGGGGGTATATAGAGGGGTATATAGAGGGGGTATATAGAGGGGTATATAGAGGGGTATATAGAGGGGGTATATAGAGGGGGTATATAGAGGGGGGTATATAGAGGGGTATATAGAGGGGTATATAGAGGGGTATATAGAGGGGGTATATAGAGTTTTTTTTTTGACAACTCAGTATAAGTGGAATGATCAGTGAAAGGTGGGGGGAAATATTTGTTTAGGAAAACAGCTAACTTCCTGCATTTCAACAGAGTCTTCCATGGGGCAGAGTGACAATGATGCAGTTTTAAATCTACTTTCCTCCCAATCTACACATTTTGCCATGAGACTGAGAGAAAATGTAGCAGTTTTAAAGTAACTGTCCAGTGAAAATCTCACTTTTAAAAGTAAAAATTATGTTAACCAATTCCCAAATAATTTGGTTGGCTTATCCTATACTCGTATTTGTGGCCAAAGCATTATTTTGGAGAGAACAAAAAAAACACAAACTCAACTCAAACTTGTATCTCAAACAGACTGTTTCAAAAAAGTTTCCTTTTATTTCCTCATAGAGGATGATGTCATCCTGAGGAGGAGGAGCTGGCATGACTATTTCCTCATAGAGGATGATGTCATCCTGAGGAGGAGGAGCTGGCATGACTATTTCCTCATAGAGGATGATGTCATCTTGGCATTACTATTTTTAATGACAGAAGAGCTGCTTTTTAAACCTACTTAATTACCATTTTTTTTAAAGGAAATTTTACTTTAAAGGTCCACTTTTGGCAAAAAAACGCAAAGATAACATATTTTGAACAGTATAACGGATCAATAAACCACCATAACATGATATTTAATGTTTAAAAATGGATGAATAAGATATTTGGTGACAAAAATTACCTGTTCTTAACAATCTCTACAGCCTCGTCCAAAAACAAATCTCTGTGAAATGAATTCAACACATACTGGAAGAGTTACTGGCTATAGCTACAGTGGCTAGCTACAGGGGCTAGCTACAGTGGCTAGCTACCGTGGCTAGCTACCGTGGCTAGCTACAGTGGCTAGCTACAGTGGCTGGCTACAGTGACTAGCTACAGTGGCTAGCTACAGTGGCTAGCTACAGTGGCTAGCTACCGTGGCTAGCTACAGTGGCTAGCTACCTTAGCTAACGAACTAGCTATGTCATTTGTGACGGCGCATGACCAGAATGACACATTGATGAACCACCGAAGGCACAAGCCCATTTCTGTTTGAAAAGTGAGAAAGAAAAGGAGTTGGACTGCTGCTTCTTTGTTGTTGTTGCCGTGACGTCAACTGTTAAAGCAAATTTCCTGCAATTCTTCATGCTGCCATTACCTATGACGTTTCATATGCGATTTTTTTTGGGGCACCAGACAAATGTTGTTTTAAGTCAATTATTGGAGGGGGGGGGGGGGGGGGGGGGGGGGGGGGACCAATCAACCTGTTCTGAATATTGGGGGGGACATGTCCCCAATCCCCGGTGGAAATTCCACCTATGAGAGAGAGGGATAGAGGGGGGGCACTTATGCATTTGTCTCTGATTACCATTCTGTATTCAGGAGCACGGGTGGCTTTCTGTCAAGAAATTTAACACAAAATTAAGCGGTTATCGCCTCGGGCCAAATCTGTCCCCCTTCGATACGTTTATCATTATATGTATAATCTCTCTCTCTCTCTCTCTCTCTCTCTCTCTCCCCCTCTCTCCCTCTCTCCCCCTCTCCCTCTCTCTCTCTCTCTCTCTATCTCTCTCTCTGTCTCTCTCTCTCTCTCTCTCCTTATTAGGCTACATTGTGTAAATACAGCTGGACATATCTCATTTCCTAATATCTCTTCATGTCACTCTGAGTCTCTAATCAACATCATTGGCACATGTAATGATTTCAAACGAAATGTTTAGGACAAACACTACAACAAGGTAATGATTACACAACAAAATATATCTTATTTTACTGAGCAGATGGCAGATTTCATTAATTGATTAAACGGGTTATGGAGGAGAATCGAAAACGGAATTCTCTCCATGTTCTTTTTATTCTAGAACATTATTAACAACTGAACTGAATTATTTTACTGACAATTCAAAGATCGCAGCCTACGGAAAATCAGTGTAACTTTTTAGTGAGTTATTTTTATTTCCCCGCTTCAAACCTTCTATCCTACTGATTTTCCGTAGTAGGATAGCAACTCAACGCCCCGTGATTCTGTTATAGTCTGTTCTGCTACTGCGCGCCAGTGTTCCGGGTGAAAAATCAACACAAGGACGCGGAATGTTACGGTACACCAACCAACTAATCACCTTTAAAAACAGTAATGGTGCGTGTGCATGTGTGTGTGGGTCCGCCCGTGTGAGCGTGAGCGTGCGCGCGCGCGAGAATGTGTTAAGTGGCGGGGTGGTGGAGTGTAGGGGGTGACCGGGAGAGAGAGAGGGAGAGACAGAGAGGGTTGTAGTTTTAAACGCAACGTGACAGCCGGTTGTAGTTTTAAACGCTGACGTGACAGCCGGGGAAAGTGTGCATGATGAAGCTCCTTGATGCTCAGCAAGGATGTAATCGGAAAACATCACTTTAACTGGGTGAGACAGAGGGAAGGAGGGAGAGAGACAGGGGCAGGAGAGAGGGAATGAGGGAGAGAGACAGAGGCAGGAGAGAGGGAAGGAGGGAGAGAGACAGGGGCAGGAGAGAGGGAAGGAGGGAGAGAGACAGGGGCAGGAGAGAGGGAAGGAGGGAGAGAGACAGGGGCAGGAGAGAGGGAAGGAGGGAGAGAGACAGGGGCAGGAGAGAGGGAAGGAGGGAGAGAGACAGGGGCAGGAGAGAGGGAAGGAGGGAGAGAGACAGGGGCAGGAGAGAGGGAAGGAGGGAGAGAGACAGGGGCAGGAGAGAGGGAAGGAGGGAGAGAGACAGGGGCAGGAGAGAGGGAAGGAGGGAGAGAGACAGGGGCAGGAGAGAGGGAAGGAGGGAGAGAGACAGGGGCAGGAGAGAGGGAAGGAGGGAGAGAGACAGGGGCAGGAGAGAGGGGCAGGAGAGAGGGAAGGAGGGAGAGAGACAGGGGCAGGAGAGAGGGAAGGAGGGAGAGAGACAGGGGCAGGAGAGAGGGAAGGAGGGAGAGAGACAGGGGCAGGAGAGAGACAGGGGCAGGAGAGAGGGAAGGAGGGAGAGAGACAGGGGCAGGAGAGAGGGAAGGAAGGAGAGAGACAGGGGCAGGAGAGAGGGAAGGAGGGAGAGAGACAGGGGCAGGACAGAGGGAGGGAGAGAGACAGGGGCAGGAGAGAGACAGGGGCAGGAGAGAGGGAAGGAGGGAGAGAGACAGGGGCAGGAGAGAGGGAAGGAAGGAGAGAGACAGGGGCAGGAGAGAGGGAAGGAGGGAGAGAGACAGGGGCAGGAGAGAGGGAAGGAAGGAGAGAGACAGGGGCAGGAGAGAGGGAAGGAGGGAGAGAGACAGGGGCAGGAGAGAGGGAAGGAGGGAGAGAGACAGGGGCAGGAGAGAGGGAAGGAGGGAGAGAAAATGTAATTGAGAGAGAGGCAGTGGGGAGAGAGGGGGTAGGAGAGAGAGAGAGAGAGAGAGAGAGAGAGAGAGACTAAACGCGTTTCCTTAAAATTCGCTTTCACAAAATCACACCACCACCATGATGCTGGCGACCATTCCTGTTTTAGATGTGTTTGTTGAAGAACACATGAGAGATGTGTGGGAGGTAGAAAAAGAAAAACATAATTTTCCGTCTGTTTTATAATGGATCGCCTTTCAATGAGCTGCCTATAGCCTACTCTCCCCCTCCCCCAGCCTCCCATGTCCATGTTGTGACAGGGCTTATATTGTTTGTGGAGGCCGATGTCAGGTGTAATTAGTAATCGATATGGAAAAACGTTTTTTCCTCCATCTCTCCCTCTCACACACGAGCCATAACCACGCCTGTGACGTTACCCGACCCATTAGCGTTTCTTATTGGTCCAAAACTCCCCGAGCCGCGGAAGGCCTAATTAGGGGGGCAGGAGAGGGAAGATGACAGGAAGGAAGGGGGGGGGGGGGGTGATGTCTGGTAGTATAGGAGTAAAAACTCACTGTCTATGTCTGTTCCTGTTTTATAGTACAGCTGCGCTCCGTCGGTGTCTGTCTCTCTCTGTCCTCCCTCCTCTCTCTCTCTCTCTCTCTCGCTTCATCCCCCTCTCCTTCCCCTCGCTCTGCATGTTCACCCACACTCCCTCGGTCAGACGCCTCACTTCGGCCCCTCCACCGTCCGGGCCAGTAGCATGGACAGCCGGATACTCGAGCACCCCCACGCCCAGTTCGGAGGCTCTCTGGGCGGAATGGTCGGTGTTGGTTTCCCCTACCACCTGGGACACCACCACGTCTACGAGCTCGCCGGTCACCAGCTACAGTCCGCGGCCGCCGTACCCTTCTCCATAGACGGATTACTGAACGGCTCGTGCTCGGCCTCGGTGGTACACGGCTCCGGTCCTCTACTTTCCTCTGGCTGCGGGATTAACGGAGATAATCAGTACAAACTCTCAGGTAGGTTGGAGGCATGGACGGAGGAAGGGATGGAAAGAGAGAGAAAGGAGTGATACACGTCTGGAAATATTGGTTTGATATTATTGGCCGTAGAGTGATTTTAGTTTCCATGGAAATATGGCATCCTGTTAATGGTGAAGCTTTGCATAGAACCGTTATTTAGTTGGGCTTTTAAAATCAACTCTTGTTTTATTTTGGACTATTTTATAAACTCTGAAATGTAATGTTCAACTCAAATATTATTATCGATTTTTGATTAATTATGTCATAATTACAACCAAGTATTGAATGAGAAAAAAAAACAACAACGCGAAGCAAGTGCTAATTTCCTAACAAAACACAGTCCGTTCTGCTGTGCTGTTTAAATGGATGAATTATATATATTTTTTAAATGGCTAGTGTTTTTCAGAAATAATAAAGTTATATCAAATAAATGCATTTGTTATTTTCGGAACAGCCATATAACTCAACACTCCAACTAGACTCCCTCCGATGGAAATGGACGCGTCTATATCCCAACTCACTGTAGTGGCCTGTAATATTTCAGCAACTCAAGCAGGAGAAAACAGAACAAAACACACATTCAGCATTTCTCTGAACTATAATCGATGCTTTGTGTAACAAGCAATTTACTGAACCGTTTAGTTCACGATGGCTTGATGTAGCTGAGAGATGGTTGTTGTTGTTGTCGTTGACTTGTTTACCGAGCCCACATGTCGTCAGTTGACACTACCACCTCTCTCTCTCTCTCTCTCTGACCGTTTCTGTGTAGATTCGGGGGACCCAGATAAGGATAGCCCCGGTTGCAAACGGAGACGCACGCGGACCAATTTCACCGGTTGGCAGTTGGAGGAGCTGGAGAAAGCTTTTAACGAGAGCCACTACCCGGATATCTTCATGCGGGAGGCGCTCGCGCTGCGGCTGGACCTAGTAGAGTCCCGGGTCCAGGTAAACAAACAACCCCCCCCCCCAAAAAAAATATAAACACATTTAATTAAAATACATTTCTACTTGCACTTTCTTATCAATGCCATGTTCTGTTGTTGAAAAGTAATACTACGTTCTTGAGGAATATTCTTCGAACGTGTATTTTATGCGCGAGAACAAAAAATATTATTGGATTGTTGGAGTAATTTCTCAGTTTGGTTTGAAGTGTGTAATAACCAGGCCTCTATAGCTGTGTGTTCAGTTTCATCAATAATCCCCATAGTGAGATATTAGTGAGACAGCTATTTGTCAATTATAGGCCCATCAATTAAAGACCTATTGAATTATGCATTAACATACAGTATTGATTTATGAGGTCATAAAAACACAGTTCCGTTTACTGAATGAACCAGAACACTGCTGAGGATTTGATCTCTCAACCATAACACATATATAATAGTAATAATAATAATAATAACATCTCATATATCACGGTTGTTTTTGCATTTTAAAAATATTAATTGTTAAGATAAATTGCGAATTGTTGAAAAAAAATATATGATTCCTTTGTTTATTTGAATGTGTGGAGGCTAAATTTGTGGGCTGTGAATTCATGTCAATTTGTATTTTGAAATCAAGACAATTTGTATTTTGTGTTATGCTGTTAACGATAATTAGAAGATAAAATAGGCCTACATTATTATAAATATTAAAATTATTTGTATTAGTATTAGTATTGTTTTGTTCAATTTTTAGTTCAATTTTTAACCTAATATAGTAATCCCATAATAAAAAATAAAAAACTAAATGTTAATTAATAAATCATCTATAAAAATCATCTATAAAAACAGTTTTAACCAAGTACAAATATTCCCGATAAAAAAAAAATAGTAACCCTTAATTTGTCCAGCATGCTTTTTCATGATTGGATAACCAATCTGTTTACGGAAGTACTGTAAAAACACCACCTTTAAACCTCTCCGGCTGTGTGGAGTTTTAGGCAACATTTTTGCTCGTCCGATATAAGGAGAAGCCGATCCCTTTAATACCATAATGAGCTGGCTTTATTGACATGGCTGTCCGGGACCGAATAAAGCTGTAGACCAGCGATAACATAGCCTACTACTTCATTCCTATAGGATAGGAAGGCTGCACAAAACGCACTCACTCTCTCTCTCTATTTAACAACACTTTTTTAGGCCGATCTAAAAACGACACCTCCACAATATCAATGCAAAAGTTTTTAAAAAAAACCACTATTTTCCACGACTTCATTTTCATTTTCCCACCAGGCTCAGATTTGTTTGTGTGCTTAACGGTGATGTGCGTATTTGATGTGTTTACTAATTGAGGTATAACTTGGTGGAAATGTAGACAGACAGGAATGCTGTTGGCTTGGTGTTTTGGGGGGGGCTTTGGTTTAGTCGTTGTGTTTCCTTGTAAAACTAAACGAGCATGGCTCTGGTGTGTGTGAGTGTGTGTGTGTGTGTGTGTGTGTGTGTGAGAGAGAGTGTGTGTGTGTGTGTGTGTGTGTGTGTGTGTGTGTGTGTGTGTGTATCTTGTTTGGGGATTTCGCCTCCTTTAAAACCACAGATGATTATTCCCCCAAGCTGCTTAGTGCTTCTTTATCTGCAGCAGGTTCTTGCACGCGGAGATATTCACCAACATTACAAATTCATAAGAAACACGGCTATTGTCATGTTGTTTCCGTCGACGCACCACATTATGTGACAAACACGTAGCCCACTTCTCAATCTGAACGCTAACTCCCTGCGTTATCAGCGCCGAACATGCGGGCCCGTGTGCGCTGTGAGGCCGGACGGTGTGGGCTCACAGGCGGCGGGTCCCCTGGCACACGGCGGTGGAAAGCTGCTCTCGGAGCGGTGGTAGAGGGAGGGGGCGGAACAGGGAGACGGAGGCAGGGATGAATTGAGAGGGATAGGCCGAATTATCTACGGTAGAATTAAACGTAATTGGGAGAATTAGCTATCAACACTGACTCTCGATTGACAATTAGACTGGGCGCATCTGTGGATAGGAGGAGAAGGTGATGTGTGTGTGTGTCGGTGTGTAATATAGACGAGGCCTATTTGGTGACTGGCGTCTGTTTCTGGATATATTGGCCGCATTGTATGCTATCTTCTAGGGCTTCAGCTGCGTTTTAATCGTAATTAGGTGAGAGAGATAGTGGGAGAGAAAGAACGAGCAGAGAAGGGAATGGAGAGAAGGGGGGTGGCCCTTAAACTTATACTTGTTTTCTTTGGGGTCTCAGTGTTTCTCAACATGGACTAGTCTAATTAGTTATGATCCGGTTGGATTTATAATACTACAAACAGCACTACTGGTCTGTCATCTAGAACAACAACAACAACAACAACAACAACAACAACAATAATAATAAAATCAATATTTCAGAATGATGTGTTCTTGGTATATTTCGATTTAAAGCTGTTATTTTTTGCCACGAATATCTTCATAATATTATTGGTTCATAGTACGTCAGTTTATTCATCTTTTTACTCAATACAAAACTATTAATAACTGGTCTTTTAAAGCAAACTTTTTATTAGCTTGTAGGTGGAACAAGTTGAGACGTAATTCATTTCACTACTCAATCTGAGGCCTTGTTTTACATGACTTTGGAGAGAAAAGGAGAGAGAGACAGAATTCACCCCAACATGATGCACAGAAAATTAACTAAACCAATTTCCCCATTCTTGGCTCCCTGTGTGTGTGTGTAATGTGTGTGTGTGTGTGTGTAATATGTGTGTGTGTGTGTGTGTGTGTGTGTAATGTGTGCGTGTGTGTATGTGTGTGTGTAATGTGTGCGTGTGTGTGTGTGTGTGTAATGTGTGTGTGTGTATGTGTGTGTGTGTGTAATGTGTGTGTGTGTGTAATGTGTGTGTGTGTGTAATGTGTGTGTGTGTGTAATGTGTGTGTGTGTGTGTCTGTGTCTGTGTGTGTGTGTGTGTGTGTAATGTGTGTCTGTGTCTGTGTGTGTGTGTGTGTGTGTGTGTGTGTAGGTTTGGTTCCAGAAGACCGACGCTAAATGAAAGAGAACACCAAGAAAGGCCCGGGGCGTCCGGCCCACAACTCCCACCCCGACCACGTGCCATGGAGAACCCATGGACGCCGAGGAGATCGCGCGTCGCGGCTGGAGCGCGCAAGAAAAAGAAACGGAAACAGGAGCGTAAACTGCTGAAGTCTCAAAACAAGTTACTCTCCGGTGACCTCTTCCACACACCCGGCGGGTCAGACAGCGACAGCGGCGGTCTCACAGATCACCGACAGTGAGCAGCAGCCTTCATCCGACTGTAACGGGAGCCGCCTTCATTCTGAACCGGGAGGAGGACACCACCACCACCACCACCACCAAACGGAACCAGACAGCTGTGAACAAACTCAAACACGCCCGGTTTGGTCTCCTCCAGGACCAGCACCACGAGACCACCACCACCACAACAACCAAAGAACCGCAGGGGAGATAGGACCGGGACCTGGGGTCCAGCAGCAGGTGTCCCCGGGCAGCACGCACGGTCCTGGACTCGGCGCCTCCAGGTCCTCGGGCCTGCAAGAACTGAACCCGTTCAGCGTGGAGAGCCTTCTTCTCTCTGACGCCACACCTGAGCGGAAACCACAGCTGGACTTCAGCTCGCTGTCCAATCAGAGGCCGCTGATAGGGAAGGGTCACTTCCTGCTGTACCCCATTACCCATCAGCCACTGGGCTTCATTGTCCCACAGACGGCCCTGAAAACCGGGGCTGTGCCAGGACAACAGGGACGCAGACGACCAGCAGCGGGCCGAACCCCGGACGGGACAGAGATGTGTGACTAGTGAATCTACAGGTTATACCAGCTCTCATCATCTCACTCATGGGGCCTAAACAAACCCCTTCACCACCACCACAATCATGTCGTGACTCTCTGGACAGGAGCGGGAGTAGAGGCACAGCAGGGAAGTTACAACAACGACGGTCCAGACTCCGTTTCCCCTCCCCACCACAGAGCTCTGTTTCATTTGAACGACTTACGCGAACCAGTTCAACTCAGTCCCAGCACGGGTAGTGACGGTAGCCGCGAGGCTGACGACCGACCGGGTTCGTCAGGAGTAACGGACGTTAACGCCGGCCAGAGTGAGCCCACCGGGGAGGCACGAGAGAGGACTCGTCACCGGAGCCCTTGCGGTGTTCTGGCGCCCAGCCAGAGAGTCACGGCGGAGCACGAGAACCCGGACAGATGGGACAAAGTCGACATGGACTAACGCTCATGCGTGTGCAAACCGAGACAGAGACTACCGACCGACCTGCTCAGCCACAGACGACGTTTAAACATTTCAAAGCTACAAGACACCTTTTAAAAACATATGAGACAGACCTGCTCTATTGTTGTATTTTTGTTGTTGTTGAACAGATTCTCTGATAGACTCAGACGGCCATGTGTTGCCTACTACTTTTCCAAACGGAAGTCATAGACATGTCCACTTCAGAAGGAGAAAAATACAAAACATCTGAGCACAAAAACAACACAAATCCTGGAACATTTGTACATTTTTTTAGAAAGTATAAAAAAAAATGTAAAAAATATTTATAACATTTTGATAAATAAAGTTATTGTTTAAATGAAATCCCTGTTGTTTTAGAGGACCATTGAACCAGGGACAGGAACGGTGTTTCAGCCTTTATTATCACGGGGATACCAGACTGGTGTTGGCCTGACCGTTGGTGCTGGGCTAGCGCTTGGTTATTGTTGTTGTGGGTTTTTATATAGCGGATACATCTCCCTTCTCTCTCTAGTCAAGTCCGACTGGCTGTTTTGTGTTTAGTGCTTTAACAAAGGTATTCTTTGAAAGGCCCCCATCGAAATGAGGTTATGGGCTAGGGGGGCTATAGGACCTGCAGGCCCACGGCCTCCTCGCCTCCTCGCCTCCTCGCCGCCTCCTGCTGACTTTTGATATGAAAGTAATTATTTCCCACCGGCTTCCGCAGGTTTCCGGGGTTGGGTTGGATTTTTAGCCCAAAGGGTTATTATACATGAGCGATTTTCTAGTGATATGAAATCACATAAACTCCCTACAATAATAGAATTAGCATGAAAGGCAGGGGTGTCAAATTGAAATTGGAAAATAATAGCCCAGGCAGCTGCAGAGAGAAAGAGAGAGAGAGAGAGAGAGGGGGTAGAGAGAGAGGAGAGAGAGAGAGGGTAGAGAGAGAGAGGGTAGAGAGAGAGAGGAGAGACAGAAAGAGAGAGAGAGGGGGTAGAGAGAAAAAGAGAGAGAGAGAGAGAGAGGGGTTGTGTGTATGTGTGTGTGTCTGCGCATCTGGCCAGGAGGAGATGAGGAGGGAGATGGGGATTCGTAGGGGCGGATTCTTCATGTGATCCATCCCCTCCCCTTCTCCCTCCCCCATCCCTCCATCTCTCCCTCCCCGGCTGGGCTTCCAGCCCCTTGTAGGCGGCTATATTTGTAAGAGAATGATGTCCGATGATATCCCTCATTGTTCTGTCACTTATATTGATGTCGTGGCGCTATCCCGCTATTGATCATGTGTCGCGCACATAATAGGACAGGCAGCGGCACGGCGGCGTGCGCCTCTTACAAAAGCCAGGCCACGCGGCTTCCTTCCCTCATTTGTTCTAATGGGGCTAGAGGGTGCCTGGAGGAGGAAGAGAAAGACAGAGAGAAAATAAATATGTGCAGAAGTTGGAACCTGATGTGAAGTAGGGAGTAGGAGAGAAGGGAGGGAGAAAGGGAGGAGAAAGGGAGAGAGAGAAGGGAGGAGAAAGAGAGAGAGAGAAGGGAGGAAGAGGAACGAGAGAGGGAGTGAGAGAGAAGGGTATAAAGATGTGTCAAGGAGAAGGGGGAGGGGAGGTGGAGAGATAAATATGTAGAGGAGAAAGGGGAGGAGAGGGAGGGGGAAAGGGAGAGCGAGAGAGAGATTGGTATAGAAGATATTCCTAAGGGTGAGAGCGAAGGGGAGAGGGGGAGGGTTAGGGGGTAGGAGAAGAGAGGCATTTAATATATTGTGAGGAAGAGGGAAAGGAGAAAGGAAGAGGGAAGGGGGGAAAAGCAGAGGGAGAGGGGAGGTATGGAGTACTTGTGGGGGGGGAGAGGGGGAGTTATGGGGGAGAGAGAGAGGTATAGAAAATATGTGGGGGGGGGAAGGAAGGGGAGAGGGAGGAGGGGGAGAGAGAGAAGGGAGAGGGGAGAGAGGGGAAGAGAGAGAGAGAGGAGTGGAGAGAGATGTATATAATATATTGTGGAGGGGAGAGAGAAGGGGAGAGGGAGGCTGAGGGGAGGGAAGAGGAAGGAGGGGGAGAGGTATTGAAGAGAGTGTGAGAGGAGAGGAGGGAGGAAAGAGAGAGAGAGAGAGAGAGAGGTAGAGAGAGAGGGAGAGAGAGAAAGGTAGACAGAGATAGGGAGAGAGAGAGGTATAGAGAGAGTAGAAGGAGGTATGTATGGTGTTATCCCGTTAGCTCGTTAAGTGTAAACGCCACCAGATTTGCCAGGGAAGTAAAAATGCCATTCTTAAACCATTAAGTAGGCTGGTGTGTGGGTATATAAGAGGAGTGTGTCTCTGAAGAAGCACTGTTTACTGGCAGGCTAAAATCTCCTTCATCCCTCGCGATCAGGCTCGCACCTTTATTTGCAAATAAATTGAAAAGAATCCTCAAGGACAGACAGACAGACAGACAGACAGGGGGCCTGGACAGGCGGACAGACAGACAGACAGACAGGGGGCCTCGGCACCCGCCCGGACAGACAGACAGACAGACAGGGGGCCCTCGGCACGCCGGACAGACAGACAGTCAGACAGACAGACAGACAGACAGACAGACAGACAGGGGGCCTCGGCACGCCGGACAGACAGACAGACAGACAGACAGACAGGGGGCTGGACAGACCGGCGCAAATGAATTTTCCCGCCCGAGTCGCTTTAATAATATTTACATAATTTTCACCCAGTGACTCTGCTATTTGCTCTGTAGGAAGCCTGGCTTATAGGAGAAATAATTAGACAGACAGAGGAGGGGGAGGAGAGGACACGGACGAAGATGGGATAGAGAGAGGAGAAGAGAAAGAAAGAGAGAGAGAGAGAGAGAGA
>NC_143034.1:8397500-8417500 GCF_057628025.1 Oncorhynchus mykiss
GTTTTTGTAGTCAGAGAAATAGAATTAGAATCAGAACTATGTGTTGTTCTCTAGTCCTCTGTCTTCTAGAATTAGAATCAGAACTATGTGTTGTTCTCTAGTCCTCTGTCTTCTAGAATTAGAATCAGAACTATGTGTTGTTCTCTAGTCCTCTGTCTTCTAGAATTAGAATCAGAACTATGTGTTGTTCTCTAGTCCTCTGTCTTCTAGAATTAGAATCAGAACTATGTGTTGTTCTCTAGTTCTCTGTCTTCTAGAATTAGAATCAGAACTATGTGTTGTTCTCTAGTCCTCTGTCTTCTAGAATTAGAATCAGAACTATGTGTTGTTCTCTAGTCCTCTGTCTTCTAAAATTAGAATCAGAACTATGTGCTGTTCTCTAGTCCTCTGTCTTCTAGAATTAGAATCAGAATTATGTGTTGTTCTCTAGTCCTCTGTCTTCTAGAATTAGAATCAGAACTATGTGTTGTTCTCTAGTCCTCTGTCTTCTAGAATTAGAATCAGAACTATGTGTTGTTCTCTAGTCCTCTGTCTTCTAGAATTAGAATCAGAACTAACCCCGCTTATTGGTAGGCTACTTGCTAGTTGGTTCAACCACCATCCTGTTATACTGGTCATGCTGGAATGGCCATTGGTTTTTTGAATCTGAATGGCAGTTGGGTTTTGAATCTAAAGGGCTGTTTGAATTTGAATGGCCCAAAAGGTTCTATCTAGAAGTCCCTTTAAAAAAAAAATCTAATACTGTATGCTTTTATTAAACACATTATTTCCTTGTCCTTCCATGTAGTTTGCCACAGCAGAGGTTTGTGTGAACCGTGCTGTTTGACACTCAGACCTCGGCAACAATGTTGCAAAAAAAAAAAAAAAATCATGAATTAGTTCTTCGGCCGTAGAGAGCTAATATGTAGGACTTCAGCCATTTTACATCTGACCAGGCAAAACCACGCTGCAGCATCATTAATGAGGATATACATGTCAATGGAAAACAGCATCATTAATGAGGATATACATGTCAATGGAAAACAGCATCATTAATGAAGATATACATGTCAATGGAAAACAGCATCATTAATGAGGATATACATGTCAATGGAAAACAGCATCATTAATGAGGATATACATGTCAATGGAAAACAGCATCATTAATGAGGATATACATGTCAATGGAAAACAGCATCATTAATGAGGATATACATGTCAATGGAAAACAGCATCATTAATGAGGATATACATGTTAATGTCTGCAGCATCATTAATGAGGATATACATGTCAATGGAAAACAGCATCATTAATGAGGATATACATGTCAATGGAAAACAGCATCATTAATGAGGATATACATGTCAATGGAAAACAGCATCATTAATGAGGATATACATGTTAATGTCTGCAGCATCATTAATGAGGATATACATGTCAATGGAAAACAGCATCATTAATGAGGATATACATGTCAATGGAAAACAGCATCATTAATGAGGATATACATGTCAATGGAAAACAGCATCATCAATGAGGATATACATGTTAATGTCTGCAGCATCATTAATGAGGATATACATGTTAATGGAAAACAGCTGAAACAAATTAGAAGGTCATTTTAGCTGCCATTTCAGAGTTTGGTATGACTGGGTTAGTGTTTGATAACCGTTGTTTTCTAAAATCCTCATTACGCTCAGGTAGGGAGGGATAGACCCCTCAAGGTCTTTGTCTTCACTAGATATGTTTATATATAGAACCTTTTAGTAAATGTAGAACCTTTATATAGAACCTTTATACATTTTTTGGTCAAAGTATTGCCTGAACTGAATTGTCTAGAAATTATTATTTGGGCATCTTACCTCGAAAAAGA
The DNA here is from genome assembly GCF_057628025.1 of Oncorhynchus mykiss. NCBI lineage: Eukaryota > Metazoa > Chordata > Actinopteri > Salmoniformes > Salmonidae > Oncorhynchus > Oncorhynchus mykiss. The sequence continues at coordinate 8,399,354 of NC_143034.1, forward strand.
AGCTACCAGATCTCACAATCTCCCGTCAGAATTAAACGTTCATCCATGTTTCTCAAACGTCAAATTTAGAAGTTGTTCCAAACATCAAATTCTGAAATGTTCAAGTTTTAGGCATTAAGTCTGATTTTTATTTTAAGGTTAGCGTTGAGTTCAGGCATAAACTCAGAAGGGTTCAGATTTGGGATTAAAATAGTAATAATAATAATAATAATTATCAAGAGAACCTTTGTATTGCTGGATTTGAACTTGCAGCCTGAGGCAGATGCTTCCACCCATCCACCAAACCTGTCCACAACACCCTAGAAAACACACAACTCTACTTGAAGGTAACAGCCTCCCGGTTGGCTGCCCTGGTTCCCATGTCATTTTCCCGACGTCCTCATTCATGGACGGACGTCGAATCCTGAGTTGTATCAGGGGTGACCAGGCTGAAAGAAAAAGCCGTGGAACTGGTCACACACACTGCTTTTAACATACCATGTGTTCAACTTAAATATCTGACACACACACTGCTTTTAACATACCATGTTTTCAACTTAAATATCTGACACACATTGTGCGTGTTCATTTATACAGTAATTAAAAGTCAACGCTACACTTTGCTCTTCAAAGTAAATCTCAGCTCTGTTATAAGTACACTCAAGAAAAACAATTTAATTATTATTAGCGATTAAGGAGTACCATTAAAACAGAGTAATATGGCCCACATATATTAGACAACTATACAGAAAAACCTACACAGAAAAACCTACACAGAAAAACCTACACAGAAAAACCTATACAGAAAAACCTACACAGAAAAGCTACACAGAAAAACCTACACAGAAGAACATACACAGAAAACCTACACAGAAAAACCTACACAGAAAAACCTACACAGAAAAACCTACACAGAAAAACCTACACAGAGAAACCTACACAGAGAAACCTACACAGAGAAACCTACACAGAGAAACCTACACAGAAGAACCTACAAAGAAAAACCTACACAGAAGAACCTACACAGAAAAACCTACACAGAAGAACCTACACAGAAAAACCTACAAAGAGAAACCTACACAGAAAAACCTATACAGAAAAACCTACACAGAGAAACCTACACAGAAAACCTACACAGAAAAACCTACATAGAGAAACCTACACAGAGAAACCTACACAGAGAAACCTACACAGAAAACCTACACAGTAAAACCTACACAGAGAAACCTACACAGAGAAACCTACACAGAAGAACTTACACAGAAAACCTACACAGAAAAACCTACACAGAAAACCTACACAGAAAAACCTACACAGAGAAACCTACACAGAGAAACCTACACAGAGAAACCTACACAGAGAAACCTACACAGAGAAACCTACACAGAAAACCTACACAGAAAAACCTACATAGAGAAACCTACACAGAGAAACCTACACAGAGAAACCTACACAGAAAACCTACACAGAAAAACCTACACAGAGAAACCTACACAGAGAAACCTATACAGAAAAACCTACACAGAGAAACCTACACAGAGAAACCTACACAGAGAAACCTACACAGAGAAACCTACACAGAGAAAGCTACACAGAGAAACCTACAATTGCTTAAATAAATCAATGGTAAGGAATAGTCAGATTACCTAATAATGTTGAAAACATTGTGTGTTAAAACAGTGTGTGTGTGTGGAACTAGTTCCACAAACGTTGTATTAGGTAAGATGGTAACAATTTCCAGTTGAATGAACATATGAGACAGTTTGAGCAAACATAATTTTAACTCGACTGAATGGTTGCCAAAGTTTTTCTCAAGTTGGATCTATGTTAGGGGCAACAATATATTTAGGGGCAACAATATATTTAGGGGTAACAATATATTTAGGGGCAACAATATATTTAGGTGCAACAATATATTCAGGGGCAACAATATATTTAGGGGTAACAATATATTTAGGGGCAACAATATATTTAGGGTCAACGATATATTTAGGGGCAACAATATATTTAGGTGCAACAATATATTCAGGGGCAACAATATATTTAGGTGCAACAATATATTTAGGGGCAACAATATATTTAGGGGCAACAATATATTTTTTAGTTCAGGTAATATTTGGACTGATAAATTGAGTAAACAAAACCCCCCCAAAACGCTGTGGAACCAGTTTCTTAACAATAATAATGAGTTGAAACAGCTAGATCAGTGGCTGTGTTGTTCACAGTACTCTTTGGTACCAGACCCTATGGTTCAAAAGTTGACCTTACAATTAGGTCACAGAAATATGCAATGAGGCCTAGTTTTCACAAAGCATTACTCTGGTTCCAAAAGTCCCTGCGAGGTGACGGTCTGAGCCCAACGGATCATAGATGTTTTAGGATTTATTGATTATATCCAATCAATAATCAATCATCAATAATCCAAAACGAGGGTTGAGAAATAAGCTTTTATTGTTTAAAGAACTTGTGAAATATATATATATATATTTTTTACTATCTCATCATGGGGTTGTTCAACAACACACATTTATTTGCTTAAAATCACTTGATGATTTGATTTCAAAGATATATATATATATATATTTATATATATGTATATATATGTATATTTTTAAACGCTATATATCCTCCTCACTCTCAGAGAAAATAAGATCTGTATGTAAAACATTTTAAAATCTATACAGCAAAATAAGATCTGTATGTAAAACATTTTAAAATCTATACAGCAAAATAAGATCTGTATGTAAAACATTTTAAAATCTATACAGCAAAATAAGATCTGTATGTAAAACATTTTAAAATCTATACAGCAAAATAAGATCTGTATGTAAAACATTTTAAAATCTATACAGCAAAATAAGATCTGTATGTAAAACATTTTAAAATCTATACAGCAAAATAAGATCGGTATGTAAAACATTTTAAAATCTATACAGCAAAATAAGATCGGTATGTAAAACATTTTAAAATCTATACAGCAAAATAAGATCGGTATGTAAAACATTTTAAAATCTATACAGCAAAATAAGATCTGTATGTAAAACATTTTAAAATCTATACAGCAAAATAAGATCTGTATGTAAAACATTTTAAAATCTATACAGCAAAATAAGATCGGTATGTAAAACATTTTAAAATCTATACAGCAAAATAAGATCGGTATGTAAAACATTTTAAAATCTATACAGCAAAATAAGATCGGTATGTAAAACATTTTAAAATCTATACAGCAAAATAAGATCTGTATGTAAAACATTTTAAAATCTATACAGCAAAATAAGATCTGTATGTAAAACATTTTAAAATCTATACAGCAAAATAAGATCTGTATGTAAAACATTTTAAAATCTATACAGCAAAATAAGATCAGTATGTAAAACATTTTAAAATCTATACAGCAAAATAAGATCTGTATGTAAAACATTTTAAAATCTATACAGCAAAATAAGATCGGTATGTAAAACATTTTAAAATCTATACAGCAAAATAAGATCTGTATGTAAAACATTTAAAAATCTATACAGCAAAATAAGATCTGTATGTAAAACATTTTAAATTTGACATTTTAGTAATTTAGCAGATGTTCTTATCTAGAGATACTTCCTGTTGATGCGTTGATCTGAAGAGATAGCTAGGTGAGACAACCACATATCTCTGTCATAGTCAGTGCATTCATCTCCAGATAGCTAGGTGAGACAACCACATATCACTGTCATAGTCAGTGCATTCATCTCCAGATAGCTAGGTGAGACAACCACATATCACAGTCAGAGTCAGTGCATTCATCTCCAGATAGCTAGGTGAGACAACCACATATCACTGTCATAGTCAGTGCATTCATCTCCAGATAGCTAGGTGAGACAACCACATATCACAGTCAGAGTCAGTACATTCATCTCCAGATAGCTAGGTGAGACAACCACATATCACTGTCATAGTCAGTGCATTCATCTCCAGATAGCTAGGTGAGACAACCACATATCACAGTCATAGTCAGTGCATTCATCTCCAGATAGCTAGGTGAGACAACCACATATCACTGTCATAGTCAGTGCATTCATCTCCAGATAGCTAGGTGAGACAACCACATATCACTGTCATAGTCAGTGCATTCATCTCCAGATAGCTAGGTGAGACAACCACATATCACTGTCATAGTCAGTGCATTCATCTCCAGATAGCTAGGTGAGACAACCACATATCACTGTCATAGTCAGTGCATTCATCTCCAGATAGCTAGGTGAGACAACCACATATCACTGTCATAGTCAGTGCATTCATCTCCAGATAGCTAGGTGAGACAACCACATATCACTGTCATAGTCAGTGCATTCATCTCCAGATAGCTAGGTGAGACAACCACATATCACTGTCATAGTCAGTACATTCATCTCCAGATAGCTAGGTGAGACAACCACATATCACTGTCATAGTCAGTGCATTCATCTCCAGATAGCTAGGTGAGACAACCACATATCACTGTCATAGTCAGTGCATTCATCTCCAGATAGCTAGGTGAGACAACCACATATCACCGTCAGAGTCAGTGCATTCATCTCCAGATAGCTAGGTGAGACATCCACATATCACCGTCATAGTCAGTACATTCATCTCCAGATAGCTAGGTGGGACAAGGTGAATGGATATACAGCATTTAGCAACAAATACATTAAAATATATGAATAAAAACATCTGAGAACAGTAAGATAGAGAAGATGAGAGAAGAAAGAGAGGAGAATAGAGGAGAAAGAGAGGAGAAAGAGAGGAGAATAGAGGAGAAAGAGAGGAGAATAGAGGAGAAAGAGAGGAGAAGGAGAGGAGAATAGAGGAGAAAGAGAGGAGAAAGAGAGGAGAAAGAGAGGAGAATAGAGGAGAATAGAGGAGAAAGAGAGGAGAAAGAGGAGAAAGAGAGGAGAAAGAGAGGAGAAAGAGAGAAAGAGAGGAGAAAGAGAGGAGAAGGAGAGGAGAAGAGAGGAGAAAGAGAGAAGGAGAGGAGAATAGAGGAGAAAGAGAGGAGAAGGAGAGGAGAATAGAGGAGAAAGAGGGGAGAAGGAGAGGAGAAGGAGAGGAGAAGAGAGGAGGAGAGAGGAGAAGAGGAGAAGAGAGGAGGAGAGAGGAGAAAGCTGGGTGGTAATGCTGACACAGTAACACACCAGTAAAGACCTTTAACACAGAGAACACAGAGAGTTGTAGGTGAACAGACCTCAACGCCACAGACGTGTCTGTAGAGAGATGTTTTTCTCTCGTTCTTCAAATTCTATTTCAACTCTCACATCCCCCAGAATCCGGAGCCACACGCCCCAGGGGTTTGTATTATCAACGCGCCGGTAGTCGAAACTTGTGTTTTACCTATGCACACGCTAATCTTCCCTACACACACACACACACACACACACACACACACACACACACACACACACACACACACACACACACACACACACACACACACTTAGAATTGTTAGAATTGTCATATTTATTTAATAAACGACAGGAAATGTAAATGGTTAGTTTTGTGTGTCGATAATTAATGGAAAAAAGCACAACTGTTAAACTGTAAAATAATGTGGATTACAAAGTTTGTGCATGTAATAATACAGTAGTAATACATATCAAACCGTTATTAAACCCTGTGGATGTAATAATACAGTAGTAATACATATCAAACCGTTATTAAACCCTGTGGATGTAATAATACAGTAGTAATACATATCAAACCGTTATTAAACCCTGTGGATGTAATAATACAGTAGTAATACATATCAAACCGTTATTAAACCCTGTGGATGTAATAATACAGTAGTAATACATATCAAACGTTATTAAACCCTGTGGATGTAATAATACAGTAGTAATACATATCAAACCGTTATTAAACCCTGTGGATGTAATAATACAGTAGTAATACATATCAAACCGTTATTAAACCCTCTGTGGATGTAATAATACAGTAGTACTACATATCAAACCGTTATTAAACCCTGTGGATGTAATAATACAGTAGTAATACATATCAAACCGTTATTAAACCCTGTGGATGTAATAATACAGTAGTAATACATATCAAACCGTTATTAAACCCTGTGGATGTAATAATACAGTAGTAATACATATCAAACCGTTATTAAACCCTGTGGATGTAATAATACAGTAGTAATACATATCAAACCGTTATTAAACCCTCTGTGGATGTAATAATACAGTAGTAATACATATCAAACCGTTATTAAACCCTCTGTGGATGTAATAATACAGTAGTAATACATATCAAACCGTTATTAAACCCTGTGGATGTAATAATACAGTAGTAATACATATCAAACCGTTATTAAACCCTCTGTGGATGTAATAATACAGTAGTAATACATATCAAACTGTTATTTAACCCTGTGGATGTAATAATACAGTAATAATACATATCAAACCGTTATTAAACCCTGTGGATGTAATAATACAGTAGTAATACATATCAAACCGTTATTAAACCCTGTGGATGTAATAATACAGTAGTAATACATATCAAACCGTTATTAAACCCTGTGGATGTAATAATACAGTAGTAATACATATCAAACCGTTATTAAACCCTCTGTGGATGTAATAATACAGTAGTAATACATATCAAACCGTTATTAAACCCTGTGGATGTAATAATACAGTATAATACATATCACACCGTTATTAAACCCTGTGGATGTAATAATACAGTAGTAATACATATCAAACCGTTATTAAACCCTGTGGATGTAATAATACAGTAGTAATACATATCAAACCGTTATTAAACCCTGTGGATGTAATAATACAGTAGTAATACATATCAAACCGTTATTAAACCCTGTGGATGTAATAATACAGTATAATACATATCAAACTGTTATTAAACCCTGTGGATGTAATAATACAGTAGTAATACATATTAAACCGTTATTAAACCCTGTGGATGTAATAATACAGTAGTAATACATATCAAACCGTTATTAAACCCTCTGTGGATGTAATAATACAGTATAATACATATCACACCGTTATTAAACCCTGTGGATGTAATAATACAGTAGTACTACATATCAAACCGTTATTAAACCCTGTGGATGTAATAATACAGTAGTAATACATATCAAACCGTTATTAAACCCTGTGGATGTAATAATACAGTAGTAATACATATCAAACCGTTATTAAACCCTGTGGATGTAATAATACAGTAGTAATACATATCAAACCGTTATTAAACCCTGTGGATGTAATAATACAGTAGTAATACATATCAAACCGTTATTAAACCCTGTGGATGTAATAATACAGTAGTAATACATATCAAACAGTTATTAAACCCTGTGGATGTAATAATACAGTAATAGTAGTAATACATATCAAACCGTTATTAAACCCTGTGGATGTAATAATACAGTAGTAATACATATCAAACCGTTATTAAACCCTGTGGATGTAATAATACAGTAATAATACATATCAAACCGTTATTAAACCCTGTGGATGTAATAATACAGTAGTAATACATATCAAACCGTTATTAAACCCTGTGGATGTAATAATACAGTAGTAATACATATCAAACCGTTATTAAACCCTCTGTGGATGTAATAATACAGTAATAATACATATCAAACCGTTATTAAACCCTGTGGATGTAATAATACAGTAGTAATACATATCAAACCGTTATTAAACCCTGTGGATGTAATAATACAGTAGTAATACATATCAAACCGTTATTAAACCCTCTGTGGATGTAATAATACAGTAATAATACATATCAAACCGTTATTAAACCCTGTGGATGTAATAATACAGTAATAATACATATCAAACCGTTATTAAACCCTGTGGATGTAATAATACAGTAGTAATACATATCAAACCGTTATTAAACCCTGTGGATGTAATAATACAGTAGTAATACATATCAAACCGTTATTAAACCCTGTGGATGTAATAATACAGTAGTAATACATATCAAACCGTTATTAAACCCTGTGGATGTAATAATACAGTAGTAATACATATCAAACCGTTATTAAACCCTGTGGATGTAATAATACAGTAGTAATACATATCAAACCGTTATTAAACCCTGTGGATGTAATAATACAGTAGTAATACATATCAAACCGTTATTAAACCCTCTGTGGATGTAATAATACAGTAGTAATACATATCAAACCGTTATTAAACCCTGTGGATGTAATAATACAGTAGTAATACATATCAAACCGTTATTAAACCCTGTGGATGTAATAATACATTAGTAATACATATCAAACGGTTATTAAACCCTGTGGATGTAATAATACAGTAATAGTAGTAATACATATCAAACCGTTATTAAACCCTGTGGATGTAATAATACAGTAGTAATACATATCAAACCGTTATTAAACCCTGTGGATGTAATAATACAGTAGTAATACATATCAAACGTTATTAAACCCTGTGGATGTAATAATACAGTAATAATACATATCAAACCGTTATTAAACCCTGTGGATGTAATAATACAGTAATAATACATATCAAACCGTTATTAAACCCTGTGGATGTAATAATACAGTAGTAATACATATCAAACCGTTATTAAACCCTGTGGATGTAATAATACAGTAATAATACATATCAAACCGTTATTAAACCCTGTGGATGTAATAATACAGTAGTAATACATATCAAACCGTTATTAAACCCTCTGTGGATGTAATAATACAGTAGTAATACATATCAAACCGTTATTAAACCCTGTGGATGTAATAATACAGTAGTAATACATATCAAACCGTTATTAAACCCTGTGGATGTAATAATACAGTAGTAATACATATCAAACCGTTATTAAACCCTGTGGATGTAATAATACAGTATTAATACATATCAAACCGTTATTAAACCCTGTGGATGTAATAATACAGTAATAATACATATCAAACCGTTATTAAACCCTGTGGATGTAATAATACAGTAGTAATACATATCAAACTGTTATTTAACCCTGTGGATGTAATAATACAGTAGTAATACATATCAAACCGTTATTAAACCCTGTGGATGTAATAATACAGTAATTATACATATCAAACCGTTATTAAACCCTGTGGATGTAATAATACAGTAGTAATACATATCAAACCGTTATTAAACCCTGTGGATGTAATAATACAGTAGTAATACATATCAAACCGTTATTAAACCCTGTGCATGTAATAATACAGTAATAGTAGTAATACATATCAAACCATTATTAAACCCTGTGGATGTAATACTACAGTAGTAATACATATCAAACCGTTATTAAACCCTGTGGATGTAATAATACAGTAGTAATACATATCAAACCGTTATTAAACCCTGTGGATGTAATAATACAGTAGTAATACATATCAAACCGTTATTAAACCCTCTGTGAATGTAATAATACAGTAATAATACATATCAAACCGTTATTAAACCCTGTTGATGTAATAATACAGTAGTACCACATATCAAACCGTTATTAAACCCTCTGTGGATGTAATAATACAGTAGTAATACATATCAAACCGTTATTAAACCCTGTGGATGTAATAATACAGTAGTAATACATATCAAACCGTTATTAAACCCTGTGGATGTAATAATACAGTAGTAATACATATCAAACCGTTATTAAACCCTGTGGATGTAATAATACAGTATTAATACATATCAAACCGTTATTAAACCCTGTGGATGTAATAATACAGTAATAATACATATCAAACCGTTATTAAACCCTGTGGATGTAATAATACAGTAGTAATACATATCAAACCGTTATTAAACCCTGTGCATGTAATAATACAGTAATAGTAGTAATACATATCAAACCATTATTAAACCCTGTGGATGTAATACTACAGTAGTAATACATATCAAACCGTTATTAAACCCTCTGTGAATGTAATAATACAGTAATAATACATATCAAACCGTTATTAAACCCTGTTGATGTAATAATACAGTAGTACCACATATCAAACCGTTATTAAACCCTCTGTGGATGTAATAATACAGTAGTAATACATATCAAACCGTTATTAAACCCTCTGTGGATGTAATAATACAGTAGAAATACATATCAAACCGTTATTAAACCCTCTGTGGATGTAATAATACAGTAGTACTACATATCAAACCGTTATTAAACCCTGTGGATGTAATAATACAGTAGTAATACATATCAAACCATTATTAAACCCTGTGGATGTAATAATACAGTAGTAATACATATCAAACCGTTATTAAACCCTCTGTGGATGTAATAATACAGTAGTAATACATATCAAACCGTTATTAAACCCTGTGGATGTAATAATACAGTAGTAATACATATCAAACCGTTATTAAACCCTCTGTGGATGTAATAATACAGTAGTAATACATATCAAACCGTTATTAAACCCTGTGGATGTAATAATACAGTAGTAATACATATCAAACCGTTATTAAACCCTGTGGATGTAATAATACAGTAGTAATACATATCAAACCGTTATTAAACCCTGTGGATGTAATAATACAGTAATTATACATATCAAACCGTTATTAAACCCTGTGGATGTAATAATACAGTAGTAATACATATCAAACCGTTATTAAACCCTGTGGATGTAATAATACAGTAGTAATACATATCAAACCGTTATTAAACCCTGTGCATGTAATAATACAGTAATAGTAGTAATACATATCAAACCATTATTAAACCCTGTGGATGTAATAATACAGTAGTAATACATATCAAACCGTTATTAAACCCTCTGTGGATGTAATAATACAGTAGTAATACATATCAAACCGTTATTAAACCCTGTTGATGTAATAATACAGTAGTACCACATATCAAACCGTTATTAAACCCTCTGTGGATGTAATAATACAGTAGTAATACATATCAAACCGTTATTAAACCCTCTGTGGATGTAATAATACAGTAGAAATACATATCAAACCGTTATTAAACCCTCTGTGGATGTAATAATACAGTAGTACTACATATCAAACCGTTATTAAACCCTGTGGATGTAATAATACAGTAGTAATACATATCAAACCGTTATTAAACCCTCTGTGGATGTAATAATACAGTAGTAATACATATCAAACCGTTATTAAACCCTGTGGATGTAATAATACAGTAGTAATACATATCAAACCGTTATTAAACCCTGTGGATGTAATAATACAGTAGTAATACATATCAAACCGTTATTAAACCCTCTGTGAATGTAATAATACAGTAATAATACATATCAAACCGTTATTAAACCCTGTGGATGTAATAATACAGTAGTAATACATATCAAACCGTTATTAAACCGTCTGTGGATGTAATAATACAGTAGTAATACATATCAAACCGTTATTAAACCCTCTGTGGATGTAATAATACAGTAATAGTAGTAATACATATCAAACCATTATTAAACCCTGTGGATGTAATAATACAGTAGTAATACATATCAAACCGTTATTAAACCCTGTGGATGTAATAATACAGTAGTAATACATATCAAACCGTTATTAAACCCTGTGGATGTAATAATACAGTAGTAATACATATCAAACTGTTATTAAACCCTGTGGATGTAATAATACAGTAATTATACATATCAAACCGTTATTAAACCCTGTGGATGTAATAATACAGTAATTATACATATCAAACCGTTATTAGACCCTCTGTGGATGTAATAATACAGTAGTAATACATATCAAACCGTTATTAAACCCTCTGTGGATGTAATAATACAGTAGTAATACATATCAAACCGTTATTAAACCCTGTGGATGTAATAATACAGTAGTACTACATATCAAACCGTTATTAAACCCTCTGTGGATGTAATAATACAGTAGTAATACATATCCAACCGTTATTAAACCCTGTGGATGTAATAATACAGTATTATACATATCAAACCGTTATTAAACCCTGTGGATGTAATAATACAGTAGTAATACATATCAAACCATTATTAAACCCTGTGGATGTAATAATACAGTAATAGTAGTAATACATATCAAACCGTTATTAAACCCTCTGTGGATGTAATAATACAGTAGTAATACATATCAAACCGTTATTAAACCCTGTGGATGTAATAATACAGTAATAGTAGTACTACATATCAAACCATTATTAAACCCTGTGGATGTAATAATACAGTAACAGTAGTAATACATATCAAACCGTTATTAAACCCTCTGTGGATGTAATAATACAGTATAATACATATCAAACCGTTATTAAACCCTCTGTGGATGTAATAATACAGTAATTATACATATCAAACCGTTATTAAACACTGTGGATGTAATAATACAGTAGTAATACATATCAAACCGTTATTAAACCCTGTGGATGTAATAATACAGTAATTATACATATCAAACCGTTATTAAACCCTGTGGATGTAATAATACAGTAGTAATACATATCAAACCGTTATTAAACCCTGTGGATGTAATAATACAGTAGTAATACATATCAAACCGTTATTAAACCCTGTGGATGTAATAATACAGTAATAATACATATCAAACCGTTATTAAACCCTGTGGATGTAATAATACAGTAATAGTAGTAATACATATCAAACCGTTATTAAACACTGTGGATGTAATAATACAGTAGTAATACATATCAAACCGTTATTAAACCCTGTGGATGTAATAATACAGTAGTAATACATATCAAACCGTTATTAAACCCTGTGGATGTAATAATACAGTAGTAATACATATCAAACCGTTATTAAACCCTCTGTGGATGTAATAATACAGTATAATACATATCAAACCGTTATTAAACCCTGTGGATGTAATAATACAGTAGTAATACATATCAAACCGTTATTAAACCCTGTGGATGTAATAATACAGTAATTATACATATCAAACCGTTATTAAACACTGTGGATGTAATAATACAGTAGTAATACATATCAAACCGTTATTAAACCCTGTGGATGTAATAATACAGTAATAATACATATCAAACCGTTATTAAACCCTGTGGATGGAATAATACAGTAATAATACATATCAAACATTATTAAACCCTGTGGATGTAATAATACAGTAGTAATACATATCAAACCGTTATTAAACCCTGTGGATGTAATAATACAGTAGTAATACATATCAAACCGTTATTAAACCCTGTGGATGTAATAATACAGTAGTAATACATATCAAACCGTTATTAAACCCTCTGTGGATGTAATAATACAGTATAATACATATCAAACCGTTATTAAACCCTGTGGATGTAATAATACAGTAGTAATACATATCAATCTGTTATTAAACCCTGTGGATGTAATAATACAGTAGTACTACATATCAAACCGTTATTAAACCCTGTGGATGTAATATTACAGTAGTAATACATATCAATCTGTTATTAAACCCTGTGGATGTAATAATACAGTAGTAATACATATCAAACCGTTATTAAACCCTCTGTGGATGTAATAATACAGTAGTAATACATATCAAACCGTTATTAAACCCTCTGTGGATGTAATAATACAGTAGTAATACATATCAAACCGTTATTAAACCCTCTGTGGATGTAATAATACAGTATAATACATATCAAACCGTTATTAAACCCTGTGGATGTAATAATACAGTAGTAATACATATCAAACCGTTATTAAACCCTGTGGATGTAATAATACAGTAATTATACATATCAAACCGTTATTAAACACTGTGGATGTAATAATACAGTAGTAATACATATCAAACCGTTATTAAACCCTGTGGATGTAATAATACAGTAATAATACATATCAAACCGTTATTAAACCCTGTGGATGTAATAATACAGTAATAATACATATCAAACCATTATTAAACCCTGTGGATGTAATAATACAGTAGTAATACATATCAAACCGTTATTAAACCCTGTGGATGTAATAATACAGTAGTAATACATATCAAACCGTTATTAAACCCTGTGGATGTAATAATACAGTAATAATACATATCAAACCGTTATTAAACCCTGTGGATGTAATAATACAGTAGTAATACATATCAAACCGTTATTAAACCCTCTGTGGATGTAATAATACAGTATAATACATATCAAACCGTTATTAAACCCTGTGGATGTAATAATACAGTAGTAATACATATCAATCTGTTATTAAACCCTGTGGATGTAATAATACAGTAGTACTACATATCAAACCGTTATTAAACCCTGTGGATGTAATATTACAGTAGTAATACATATCAATCTGTTATTAAACCCTGTGGATGTAATAATACAGTAGTAATACATATCAAACCGTTATTAAACCCTGTGGATGTAATAATACAGTAGTAATACATATCAAACCGTTATTAAACCCTGTGGATGTAATAATACAGTAGTACTACATATCAAACCGTTATTAAACCCTGTGGATGTAATAATACAGTAGTAATACATATCAAACCGTTATTAAACCCTCTGTGGATGTAATAATACAGTAGTAATACATATCAAACCGTTATTAAACCCTGTGGATGTAATAATACAGTAGTAATACATATCAAACTGTTATTAAACCCTGTGGATGTAATAATACAGTAGTAATACATATCAAACCGTTATTAAACCCTGTGGATGTAATAATACAGTAGTAATACATATCAAACCGTTATTAAACCCTGTGGATGTAATAATACAGTAGTAATACATATCAAACCGTTATTAAACCCTGTGGATGTAATTGAATTGTTATGCCAGTCTGATTTGTTCAGCTAATTTCTACGGTGTCTGGTTGAGATAAAAGTGTGGAATTTTCCTACTAAAGGACCAGGTGTCTTTGTGTAAGAAGCTATTTGTGTTCCTTAAATAAGTATTGATAATCTTATCCCTCCCTCCCTCCCTCCCTCCCTCCCTCCCTCCCTCGTCTCCTTTATCTGTTACTCAACACTATATCAGGGAGACCACACGACTGTCACCTCACACAGAACCAGGCTGTCAGTCAGCTATGCCAAAGAGATTGAAATCAGAGAGAGAAAATAATAGAGAGAGAGAGAAAAGAAGAGAGAGAGAGAGAGAACAGAGAGAGAGAAGAAGAGAGAGAGAGAGAGAGAGAACAGAGAGAGAGAAAATAATAGAGAGAGAGAAAAGAAGAGAGAGAGAGAGAACAGAGAGAGAGAAGAAGAGAGAGAGAGAGAGAACAGAGAGAGAGAGAAAATAAGAGAGAGAGAGAAAAGAAGAGAGAGAGAGAACAGAGAGAGAGAAGAAGAGAGAGAGAGAGAACAGAGAGAGAGAGAAAATAAGAGAGAGAGAGAAGAAGAAGAGCGAGAGAGAGATCTGTAAGGACACAAATGTGCGCACAGGGAACCCTACCTTATCTAACGAGCACACGAGAGAGAAAAGAAGAGAGAGAGAACAGAGACAGAGAGAAAAGTGTCACGCCCTGACCTTAAAGATCCTGTTCATGTCTCTATTTTAGTTTGCTCAGGGTGTGAGTTGGGGTGGATATTCTATGTTCTGTTATTTGTATTTCTATGTTTGGCCGGGTAGGGTTCTGAATCAGGGACAGCTGTCTATCGTTGTCTCTGATTGGGAACCATACTTAGGCAGCCCTTTTTCCCTCTTGTCTTTGTGGGAACTTGACTTTGTTTATGGCACAGAGCCTTTAGCTTCACGGTTTGTTTTGTAGTGTTTATTGTTTTGTTCAGAGTCTTTTTTCTAAATAAAAAGAGAAATGTAAGCTCACCACGCTGCACCTTGGTCCTCTTCCTTTAACCGGTGTGACAAAAAGAAGAGAGAGAGAGAACAGAGAGAGACAGAGAGAGACAGAGAGAGAGAAAAGAAGAGAGAGAGAAAGAGAGAGAGAGAGAAAAGAAGAGAGAGAGAGAGAGAGGCCCAGGGAAATAACCTGACCAGGAGCTCTATAAGACACTAAACTATTACTGACCAGGAGCTCTATAAGAAACTAAACTATTACTGACCAGGAGCTCTATAAGACACTAAACTATTACTGACCAGGAGCTCCATAAGACACTAAACTATTACTGACCAGGAGCTCTATAAGAAACTAAACTATTACTGACCAGGAGCTCTATAAGAAACTAAACTATTACTGACCAGGAGCTCTATAAGACACTAAACTATTACTGACCAGGAGCTCTATAAGAAACTAAACTATTACTGACCAGGAGCTCTATAAGAAACTAAACTATTACTGACCAGGAGCTCTATAAGAAACTCCAGACCCTCAAATTTAAAAAAAACATGCAGACCTGATGGCATCCTAAATGAGATGCTCAAACTCACTAGTGTAAAATTTCAATTGGCTATATTAAAACTGTTTCATTTCATTTAATTTCCCTGACATCTGGAATCAAGGACTCATAACCCCAATCTTTAAAAACGGAAACAAATTTGACCCTAACAATTCCAGAGGCATTTGTGTGAACAGTAACCTGGGGAAGGTTTTCTGTGGTATTATAAATGTAAGAGTACTAAACTTCCTTAATAATGTCACGCCCTGGTCGAAGTATTTTGTGTTTATTTTAATTTATTTGGTCAGGCCAGGGTGTGGCATGGGTTTTTGTATGTGGTGTGTTGGGTTTGTAGCTTAGTGGGGTGTTCTAGAGAAGTCTATGGCTGTCTGAAGTGGTTCTCAATCAGAGGCAGGTGTTTATCGTTGTCTCTGATTGGGAACCATATTTAGGCAGCCATAGTCTTTGGGTGTTTTGTGGGTGATTGTCCTTAGTGTCCTGATGTCCTTGTTCTGTGTTAGGTTACACAAGTATAGGCTGTTTAGGTTTTCGTTACGTTTATTGTTTTGGTAGTGTTTGTGTTTAGTGTATTTCTTCATTAAACATGGATCGCAATAGACACGCTGCATTTTGGTCCGACTCTCCTTCTCACCCAGAAAACCGTTACACCTGTATATCTCTGTGTTCTCTATAGACCTACAGTATACTGTATATCTCTGTGTTCTCTATAGACCTACAGTATACTGCATATATCTGTGTTCTCTATAGACCTACAGTATACTGTATATCTCTGTGTTCTCTATAGACCTACAGTATACTGTATATCTCTGTGTTCTCTATAGACCTACAGTATACTGTATATCTCTGTGTTCTCTATAGACCTGTATATCTCTGTGTTCTCTATAGACCTACAGTATACTGTATATCTCTGTGTTCTCTATAGACCTGTATATCTCTGTGTTCTTTATAGACCTACAGTATACTGTATATCTCTGTGTCCTCTATAGACCTACAGTATACTGTATATCTCTGTGTTCTCTATAGACCTGTATATCTCTGTGGTCTCTATAGACCTACAGTATACTGGATATCTCTGTGTTCTCTATAGACCTGTATATCTCTGTGTTCTCTATAGACCTACAGTATACTGTATATCTCTGTGTTCTCTATAGACCTGTATATCTCTGTGTTCTTTATAGACCTACAGTATACTGTATATCTCTGTGTCCTCTATAGACCTACAGTATACTGTATGTCTCTGTGTCCTCTATAGACCTACAGTATACTGTATATCTCTGTGTTCTCTATAGACCTGTATATCTCTGTGGTCTCTATAGACCTACAGTATACTGGATATCTCTGTGTTCTCTATAGACCTACAGTATACTGTATATCTCTGTGTTCTCTAGACCTACAGTATACTGTATATCTCTGTGTTCTCTATAGACCTGTATATCTCTGTGGTCTCTATAGACCTACAGTATACTGGATATCTCTGTGTTCTCTATAGACCTACAGTATACTGTATATCTCTGTGTTCTCTATAGACCTGTATATCTCTGTGTTCTCTATAGACCTACAGTATACTGTATATCTCTGTGTTCTCTATAGACCTGCATATCTCTGTGTTCTCTATAGACCTGTATATCTCTGTGTTCTCTATAGACCTACAGTATACTGTATATCTCTGTGTTCTCTATAGACCTGTATATCTCTGTGTTCTCTATAGACCTGTATATCTCTGTGTTCTCTATAGACCTACAGTATACTGTATATCTCTGTGTTCTCTATAGACCTACAGCATACTGTATATCTCTGTGTTCTCTATAGACCTGTATATCTCTGTGTTCTCTATAGACCTACAGTATACTGTATATCTCTGTGTTCTCT
>NC_143034.1:8422500-8450000 GCF_057628025.1 Oncorhynchus mykiss
TATGTTTTTGTTAATGTTGCGTGCTGGATGCTAACGCTAAATGCTAACGCGAAATGCTAACTCTAGCTAGCTACTTTTACACAAATGATTGTTTTCCTATGGTTGAGAAGCATATTTTGAAAATCTGAGATGACAGTGTTGTTTACAAAAGGCTAAGCTTGAGAGATGGCATATTTATTTCATTTCATTTGCGATTTTCATAAATAGTTAACGTTGTGTTATGCTAATGAGCTTGCTGATAGATTTACACAATCCTGGATACAGGGGTTTTTTCATAGCTAAACGTGACGCAGAAAACGGAGCGATTTGTCCTAAACAAATAATCTTTCAGGAAAAACTGAACATTTGCTATCTGAGAGTCTCCTCATTGAAAACATCTGAAGTTCTTCAAAGGTAAATGATTTTTTTGAATGCTTTTCTGTTTTTTTGTGTAAATGTTGCCAGCTGAATGCTAATGCTAAATGCTACGTTAGCCATCAATACTGTTACACAAATGCTTGTTTTTGCAATGGTTGAGAAGCATATTTTGAAAATCTGAGATGACAGTGTTGTTAACAAAAGGCTAAGCTTGAGAGCTAGCATATTTATTTCATTTCATTTGCGATTTTCATGAATAGTTAACGTTGCGTTATGGTAATGAGCTTGAGTCTGTATTCACGAACCCGGATCCGGGATGGGGAGATCAGAAAGGTTAAAGTGCTTGATAGGAAGCCCAATAGCCATCATCACTGTTACATCCTCAGAAAGCATGAGCTCCTGAGTTGGGAAAATCTTGTGCAATTCACCGACGCATGTCTTGTATTCAAGATCCTAAATGGCCTGGCTCCTCCCCCTCCACTCAGTACTTTTGTTAAACAGAAAACCCAAACATATGGCAGCAGATCCACAAGGTCTGCCATTGGAGGTGACTGTATAGTTCCCTTAAGGAAAAGCACCTTTAGTAAATTCGCTTTCTCTGTGAGAGCTTCCCATGTCTGGAATACACTGCCATCAGACACACATAACTGCACGGACATATCACACTTTCACAAAATGCATGAAGACATGGCCTAAGGTCAATCAGATTTGTGAACATGGTCCCTAGCTGTGTGTTGCTGCTTTCCATGTTGTCTGTTGTCTGTAGCTTGTGAGGTGTGGAAACACTTTGTTGCTTTTATGAATTTTGTCTTGCTGCTTTTTGTTCTATGTTGCTCTGTCTGCATGCTGTGTTTTGCTTGTCCTATGTTGCTCTGCGTGTGCTCACTGCTCAATGATTGTCTATATTGTAATTGTTTTTAATAACCTGCCCAGGGACTGAGGTTGAAAATTAGTCGGCGGGCTAAAACCAGCACTTTTACTGAAACGTTGATTAATGTGCACTGTCCCTGTAAAAATAAAATGAACTCAAACTCAATCAGATCCCTGTGAGGTTTAGTTACCAGCTCAAGAGTCAATGCACCGGGTCTTCACCAAACTAGTGCAGCGGTTCTTAGGGTTTGCCAACTACTACCGGAGGTTCATCTGAGGTTTTGGTCAGGTAGCGGCTCCCATTACCTCACTGCTGAAGGGGGACCCGGTACGCTTGCAGTGGACAGCTGAGGCGGACAGGCTTTTAGTCACCTGAGGGCTCTGTTTACCTCGGCTGTACTCCGTTCGTTCCGTCTGCCTTCACGTTCTGGGAACCTGGTCTCTAGGAGAGGGTGAAAACAAAGCGGGTGAAAAACATGGCCCACATCGCTTGGCGAGGGTTCAGTCTCCTCGCCGCCCGGATGTACTCCAGATTGCGGTGGTCAGTCCAAATGAGGAAAGGGTGTCTAGCCTCCTCAAGCCAATGTCTCCACGCCTTCAGAGCTCCGACAACAGCCAACAGCTCCCGGTCCCCCACATCTATAGTTTCACTCCGCCGGGCTGAGCTTCTTCGAAATGAAAGCTCAGGGGCGGAGCTTTAGTGGCGTACCCGAGCGCTGAGACAGTACCCCAAAGGACGACTATCTACAATAGGGATCCCTAATCTAAGTGCAAAGGTCAATAAAGTTCCCAGCGCCTTATGCTGGGAACGCGGGGAAAACCCAGGAAATTCTATATACGACCATGTGTGCAACAGGGAGCTTTGGGTGAGTTGTGTGCCTACTCACCTGGGATGAAACCACCAGTGCTCCGCCTGCTACCTCGACCCCCTGGGGAACCCCCCCAGCACCGACCAGCATTGTGCCCTCTGGGGCCACAGGAGGTGCAGGGAATGGCCCCCCCCTCCGGTCCCCCTCATAGCAGCACCTCTTAGCTCCATCGATGTTGGATCAGAGGTGCTGGGGGATGGAACTGACGGACCCCAATCCGGACTTCCACGGGAGGCCAACAGGTTATCCATCCGGACGGTCCACCAGCTGGTCAAGGTGGATGATCGTGATTGTCCAATCCTCATAATTGTCCAACGTCGGGCCTTCCCTTCCCCAGATGGCGTTGGCCCATTCCAGTGCTTTAGCAGTCAGGCAAGAGAAGGGGCCGGCTGAACAGCTGCCGGGTAGAGCTCCAGCTGGAGTAGGAACCCCTGGCACCCGGCAGCCGTTCCGTCATACCTCCCCGGGAGCGAGAGCCGAATCCCACTGGATCCCGATGAAGGAGGGGTGGACATCAGTGTAGGTTGTTATGGGAGCTGGGGTGATGATGATGGGTTAACCGGAAACCCCCCCCCTCTCCCATCGGTCCATGGTTTGCAGCACGGCTCTGTAACATAGTCACGTGCTGCTGGACGCGCTCCTCCACTGGGAGTGGAGGGCTGTTTGCACCTGCTGACTCCATTCTATGGTGCGTGATTCTGTCAGCGATTAGGTGAATGGAAAAGGCGGAGTTAGGCGCAGGACACAGGTATGAGTAATAATCAGAGAATTGTCTCAAAATCAATGTTCCCACAAGGAAAAACACTAATATCCAGAGCACAAAATAACGACAATGACAATCAAGCACAAAAACAGAAAGGGAAGCCAGAGGGTTGAATAAGGAACATTGATTATGGAATGGAAAGCAGGTGTGTATAATGAAGACAAAACAAAATGAAAATGAAACATGGATCGGTGGTGACTAGAAAGCCGGTGACGTCGACCGCCAACGCCGCCCGAACAAGGAGAGGGACCGACTTCGGTGGAAGTCGTGACAAAAAGCTGTCTATTCAGCGGTGCCAGGCTAAAAGCTAGCTATTCAGTGGAGCCAGGCTAAAAGCTAGCTATTCAGTGGAGCCAGGCTAAAAGCTAGCTATTCAGTGGAGCCAGGCTAAAAGCTAGCTATTCAGTGGAGCCAGGCTAAAAGCTAGCTATTCAGTGGAGCCAGGCTAAAAGCTAGCTATTCAGTGGTGCCAGGCTAAAAGCTAGCTATTCAGTGGAGCCAGGCTAAAAGCTAGCTATTCAGTGGAGCCAGGCTAAAAGCTAGCTATTCAGTGGAGCCAGGCTAAAAGCTAGCTATTCAGTGGTGCCAGGCTAGAAGCTAGCTATTCAGTGGTGCCAGGCTAAAAGCTAGCTATTCAGTGGAGCCAGGCTAAAAGCTAGCTATTCAGTGGTGCCAGGCTAAAACCTAGCTATTCAGTGGTGCCAGGCTAAAAGCTAGCTATTCAGTGGAGCCAGGCTAAAAGCTAGCTATTCAGTGGTGCCAGGCTAAAAGCTAGCTATTCAGTGGAGCCAGGCTAAAAGCTAGCTATTCAGTGGTGCCAGGCTAGAAGCTAGCTATTCAGTGGTGCCAGGCTAAAAGCTAGCTATTCAGTGGAGCCAGGCTAAAAGCTGTCTATTCAGTGGTGCCAGGCTAAAAGCTAGCTATTCAGTAGTGCCAGGCTAAAAGCTGTCTATTCAGTGGCGCCAGGCTAAAAGCTAGCTATTCAGTGGTGCCAGGCTAAAAGCTAGCTATTCAGTAGTGCCAGGCTAAAAGCTGTCTATTCAGTGGTGCCAGGCTAAAAGCTGTCTATTCAGTGGCACCAGGCTAAAAGCTAGCTATTCAGTGGCGCCAGGCTAAAAGCTAGCTATTCAGTGGTGCCGGGCTAAAAGCTAGCTATTCAGTGGCGCCAGGCTAAAAGCTAACTATTCAGTGGTGCCAGGCTAAAAGCTAGCTATTCAGTGGCGCCAGGCTAAAAGCTAGCTATTCAGTGGAGCCAGGCTTAAAGCTAGCTATTCAGTGGAGCCAGGCTGAAAGCTAGCTATTCAGTGGAGCCAACACACCCACCCTTTATGTGCCAGTTGACCGATTGGTTCTCGTTGTGTGTGATGGTCTTGTATCCACAATAGACAGACAGAACCTCTCCTCTTCATTTTCTGTCTCGTATAAAAGCCAGTTTAATTCTTTAACTGGGAGTTTTAGGGTATTTGATTCCTCCGTCCCCTAGTCCCCTCTCCCCTCTCCTCCCCTCCTCCTCACCTCCCTCTCCTCCTCTCCTCCCCTCCCTCCCCTCTCCTCCTCTCCTCCTCTCCCCCTCTCCTTCCTCTCCTCCTCTCCTCCCCTCCTCCCCTCTCCCCCTCTCCTACCCTCCCTCCTCACCTCCTCTCCTCCTCTCCTCCCCTCCTCCCCCTCTCCCTCTCCTCCTCTCCTCCTCTCTCTGCTCGAGTGACTCTTCTCACCCTATTGAACACTGTATTTGCTGAGCGTCTGTCTACAGACTGGTGTCAATAAACCTTTTCCCAGCAGACACCTGTCCAAAACACCCTGCAATAACAGACTCTCTCTCCCTCTCTCTCTCCCTCTCTCTCTCTCTCTCTCTCTCTACCTCTCTCTCTCTCTGTCTCTCTCTACCTCGCTCTCTCTCTCTGTCTCTCTCTACCTCGCTCTCTCTCTCTGTCTCTCTCTCTCGCTCTCTCTCTCTCTCTTTCTCTCTCTCTCTCTCTCTGTCTACCTCTCTCTCTCTCTCTCTCTCTCTCTCTCTCTCTCTCTCTCTCAATTCAATTAGATTCAAATTCAGAGGGGCTACTAGCAGTCAAGGGAAACATATCTTAACATTGCCAAAGCAAGGTGGATCAAGATAATATACAAAAGTGAAATGAACAATAAGAATTAGGTAAAACATTACACATACAGAAGTTTCAAAAGACTAAAGACACTACAAATGTCATATTATGTATACAGTGTTGTAACAATGTACAAATGGTTAAAGTACACAAGGGAAAATAAATAAGCATAAATATGGGTTGTATTTTTACAATGGTGTTTGTTTCTTCACTGGTTGCCCTTTTCTTGTGGCAACAGGTCACAAATCTTGCTGCTGTGATAAGCACACTGGTATTTGATATGAATTTCCAAAGCGTTTGACCTCTGTCATTGCCAACAAAGGGTATATAACAAAGTATTGAGATAAACTTTTGTTATTGACCAAATATTTATTTTCCACCATAATTTGCAAATGAATTCATTAAAAATCCTACAATGTGATTTTCTGGATTTTTTTCTCATTTTGTCTGTTATAGTTGAAGTGTACCTATGATGAAAAATACAGGCCTCTCTCATCTTTTAGTGGGAGAACTTGCACAATTGGTGGCTGACTAAATACTCCCCCCACTGTATTTATATATCAGTAACCGGGAATCAAACCTGCAACCATCTCTCTGTGACTTTCAACCATGTGAGCCAACGTGAGTTCAAGTCCCCAGTCGTACTACTACAAAAAACACACTGTTTAAAGTCCATATCTTAATTACAACTAGGAAAGATACAACATTTTCAGTTACGATCAATTCTACTTCCCTGTGAAACGTGATCTTCTTCCCCTTTGGGCGAAAATACAAACATTATTATTTGTCTTATTGGGGCAGCCGTTTGCATTTAGCTGCACGGCCTAATAGTCTGTTGTTAGTAGGGAATAAGAGGACTGGATGGTGACAGACAGGGAGCTGTGTGTCTCAGAGGAGGATGGTGACAGACAGGGAGCTGTGTGACTCAGAGGAGGATGGTCACAGGCAGGGAGCTGTGTGTCTCAGAGGACTGGATGGTGACAGACAGGGAGCTGTGTGGGGCTGTCTCAGAGGACTGTGTGTGTGTGTGTGTGTGTGTGTGTGTGTGTGTGTGTGTGTGTGCGTGCGTGCGTGCGTGCGTGCGTGCATGCCATGTGCGTGTGTGTTTGTGTGTGTGTGTGTATGTGTGTGTGTATGTGCGTGTGCGTGTGCGTGTGCGTGTGCGTGTGCGTGTGTGTGTGTGTGTGTGTTTGTGTGCGTATGTGTGTATGTGTGTATGTGTGTTTGTGTGTGTGTGTGTGTGTGTGTGAGTTTGCCTTCCATCCTGTTTATTGTTGGTGGATCTAATGGTCACTGGAGTCTCTGGCCTCCAAGGGAACATATAGAGGAAAACATGACCAAATCAATACCATTTAACTCAAACTAGCCTCTGTGTGTGTTTACCTTAGTGGAGTGTGACTGCGTTTAACGTGTACAGCACGAGGAGAAACAACACATCGCTACATAGCAACACTATCTGATTACACACACACACACACACACACACACACACACACACACACACACACACACACACACACACACACACACACACACACACACACACACACACACACAGTTTATTTAACAAGGAGAGGAGAAACCGTAGAACAAGAACCAGGAAGTCAATTAGACCAGTGTCTGTGAATGTTCTTCCACCTTCATCGCTCATCCGTCAATAGAAGATAACCCATTATCACATAATTTATTAAAACATCATTTATTCAAACTTCACGTGTCATTATCTAACTCTTCCTTTACCAAGCTGAGAATACTGTAGCAGATTCTTAGGCTGGAAGATACTGTAGCAGTTTAAGAGGGCTGGAAGATACTGTAGCAGTTAGCCGGGCTGGAAGATACTGTAGCAGTTTACTAGGCTGAATACTGTAGCAGTTTACTAGGCTGGAAGATACTGTAGCAGTTTACTAGGCTGGAAGTTGCTGACAGTTGCTTTTTTACTGGGCTGGAAGATACTGTAGCAGTTTATTAGGCTGGAAGATACTGTAGCAGTTTACCAGGCTGGAAGATACTGTAGCAGTTTACTAGGCTGGAAGATACTGTAGCAGTTTACTAGGCTGGAAGATACTGTAGCAGTTTACTAAGCTGGAAGATACTGTAGCAGTTTACTAGGCTGGAAGATACCGTAGCAGTTTACCGGGCTGGAAGATACTGTAGCAGTTTACTAGGCTGGAAGATACTGTAGCAGGTTACTAGGCTGGAAGATACTGTAGCAGTTTTACTAGGCTGGAAGATACTGTAGCAGTTTACCGGGCTGGAAGATACTGTAGCAGTTTACTAGGCTGGAAGATACTGTAGCAGTTTACTAGGCTGGAAGATACTGTAGCAGTTTACTGGGCTGGAAGATACTGTAGCAGTTTACTAGGCTGGAAGATACTGTAGCAGTTTACCAGGCTGGAAGATACTGTAGCAGTTTACTAGGCTGGAAGATACTGTAGCAGTTTACTAGGCTGGAAGATACTGTAGCAGTTTACTAAGCTGGAAGATACTGTAGCAGTTTACTAGGCTGGAAGATACCGTAGCAGTTTACTAGGCTGGAAGATACTGTAGCAGTTTACTAGGCTGGAAGATACTGTAGCAGTTTATTAGGCTGGAAGATACTGTAGCAGTTTACTAGGCTGGAAGATACTGTAGCAGATGTACATTCAGGCTCAGTTTCCCAGATGGGTTCATCTTAGTCCTGGATTATAAAGCCTCTTCAAACCTGCCCTTTAGTCCAGGACTGGGATTCATCTGTGTCCAGAAAACCTGCCTTTATAGTCCAGGACTAGGCTTAATCTGTGTCCAGAAAACCTGCCTTTATAGTCCAGGACTAGGCTTAATCTTTGTCCAGAAAACCTGCCATTATAGTCCAGGACTAGGATTAATCTGTCCTGCTTTTATAGTCAAGGACTAGGATTAATCTGTGTCCAGGAAATCCTGCCTTTTTGTCCAGGACTAGGATTAATCAACCAAGGCATATTTCTGACCTCATGTTATCAGAAACTCATTAAAATCAAATGGGATTCCATGAGTGATCAGACTCTGTCTCATCTCTCTTGATAACAGTCATAATCAACATAAACAGCAACAACAACAACATAAATAAACACTTTAATAATGAAATAACTTGGTCCACGTTACAGCTATCACACTGATGCCATCTGTTAGTGATGTCTCTCTCTTTCTGCTTCTCTCTCCCCCTCTCTCCCCAGTCTCCTATGTGCTCTACTGTGGTAATTACATTCTCTACTGTGGTAATTCTATTCTCTACTGTGGAAATTCTATTTTCTACTGTGGTAATAATACCAACAGGACCTCATGATACGAACAGGACCTCATGTTACCAAAAGAACCTCATGATACCAACAGGACCTCATGCTACCAACAGGACCATGCTACCACCAGGACCGCATGATACCAACAGGACGTCATGCTATCAACAGGACCTCATGATACCAATAGGACCTCATGCTACCAACAGGACCATGATACCAACAGGACCTCATGATACCAACAGGACCTCATGCTACCAACAGGACCTCATGCTACCAACAGGACCTCATGCCACCAACAGGACCTCATGTTACAAACATGACCTCATGTTACAAACATGACCTCATGCTACCAACAGGACCTCATGCTACCAACAGGACCTCATGCCACCAACAGGACCTCATGTTACAAACATGACCTGTTTGTAGGGTTAGGGGTGGTAGGGATAGGGGAGGGGTGGTAGGGTAGGGTTAGGGGAGGGGTGGTAGGGTTAGGAGTGGTAGTGTAGGGAAGGGGTGGTAGGGTTAGGGGTGGTAGGGTTAGGGGTGGTAGGGTTAGGGGAGGGGTGGTAGGGTTAGGAGTGGTAGGGTTAGGGGAGGGGTGGTAGGGTTAGGGGTGGTAGGGTTAGGGGAGGGGTGGTAGGGTTAGGAGTGGTAGTGTTAGGGGAGGGGTGGTAGGGTTAGGGGTGGTAGGGTTAGGGGAGGTAGGGTTAGGGGAGGGGTGGTAGGGTTAGGAGTGGTAGGGTTAGGGGAGGGGTGGTAGGGTTAGGGGAGGGGTGGTAGGGTTAGGGGTGGTAGGGTTAGGGGTGGTAGGGTTAGGGGAGGGGTGGTAGGGGTGGTAGGGTTAGGGGTGGTAGGGGTAGGGGTGGTAGGGTTAGGGGTGGTAGGGTTAAGGGTGGTAGGGTTAAGGGTGGTAGGGTTAGGGGAGGGGTGGTAGGGTTAGGGGTGGTAGGGTTAGGGTTGGTAGGGTTAGGGGAGGGGTGGTAGGGTTAGGGGTGGTAGGGTTAAGGGTGGTAGGGTTAAGGGTGGTAGGGTTAGGGGTGGTAGGGTTAGGGGTGGTAGGGTTAAGGGTGTTAGGGTTAGGGGTGGTAGGGTTAGGGGTGGTAGGGTTAGGGGTGGTAGGGTTAGGGGTGGTAGGGTTAGGGGTGGTAGGGGTAGGGGTGGTAGGGTTAAGGGTGGTAGGGTTAAGGGTGGTAGGGTTAGGGGTGGTAGGGTTAGGGGTGGTAGGGTTAAGGGTGTTAGGGTTAGGGGTGGTAGGGTTAGGGGTGGTAGGGTTAGGGGTGGTAGGGTTAGGGGTGGTAGGGGTAGGGGTGGTAGGGTTAGGGGTGGTAGGGTTAAGGGTGGTAGGGTTAAGGGTGGTAGGGTTAGGGGTGGTAGGGTTAGGGGTGGTAGGGTTAAGGGTGGTAGGGTTAGGGGTGGTAGGGTTAGGGTGTAGGGGAGGGGTGGTAGGGTTAGGGGTGGTAGGGTTAGGGGAGGGCTGGTAGTGTTAGGGGAGGGGTGGTAGGGTTAAGGGTGGTAGGGTTAGGGGTGGTAGGGTTAGGAGTGGTAGGGTTAGGGGTTGTAGGGTTAGGGGAGGGGTGGTAGGGTTAGGGGTGGTAGGGTTAGGGGTGGTAGGGTTAGGGGAGGGGTGGTAGGGTTAGGGGTGGTAGGGTTAGGGGTGGTAGGGTTAGGGGTGGGGGGTGGTGTGGTGGGTGGGGTGGGTGGGGGTGGGTGGTGGTGTGGGGGTGGGGGGTGGGTGGTGGGTGGGGGGGTTGGGGTGTGGTGGGTGGGTGGTAGGGTTAGGGGTGGTTGGGTTAGGGGTGGTAGGGTTAGGGTGGTAGGGTTAGGGGTGGTTGGGTTAGGGGTGGTAGGGTTAGGGGTGGTAGGGTTAGGGTAGGGGTAGGGTTAGGGGTGGTTGGGTTAGGGGTGGTAGGGTAGGGTGGTAGGGTTAGGGGTGGTTGGGTTAGCGGTGGTAGGGTTAGGGGTGGTAGGGTTAGGGTAGGGGTGGTAGGGTTAGGGGTTGTAGGGTTAGGGGTGGTAGGGTAGGGTGGTAGGGTTAGCGGTGGTAGGGTAGGGGTGGTAGGGTGGGGTGGTTGGGTTAGGGGTGGTAGGGTTAAGGGTGGTAGGGTTAGGGGTGGTAGGGTTAGGGTTAGGGTGGTAGGGTTAGGGGTGGTAGGATTAGGGGGTAGGGTTAGGGGTGGTTGGGTTAGGGGTGGTAGGGTTAGGGGTGGTAGGGTTAGGGGTGGTAGGGTTAGGGGTGGTAGGGTTAGGGGTGGTAGGATAGGGGTGGTAGGGTTAGGGGTGGTAGGGTTAGGGGTGGTAGGGTTAGGGGTGGTAGGGTTAAGGGTGGTAGGGTTAAGGGTAGGGTAGGGTTAGGGTTAGGGGTGGTAGGGTTAGGGTAGGGGTGGTAGGGTTAGGGGTGGTTGGGTTAGGGGTGGTAGGGTTAGGGTTAGGGGTGGTAGGGTTAGGGGTGGTAGGGTAGGGGTGGTAGGGGTAGGGGTGGTAGGGTAGGGTGGTAGGGTTAGGGGTGGTAGGATTAGGGGTGGTAGGGTTAGGGGTGGTAGGGTTAGGTGTGGTAGGGTTAGGGGTGGTAGGGTTAGGGGTGGTAGGGGTAGGGGTGGTAGGGTTAGGGGTGGTAGGGTTAGGGGTGGTAGGGTTAGGGGTGGTAGGGGTAGGGGTGGTAGGGTTAGGGGTGGTAGGGTTAGGGTGGTAGGGTTAGGGGTGGTAGGGTTAGGGTAGGGGTGGTAGGGTTAGGGGTGGTAGGGTTAGGGGTGGTAGGGTTAGGGGTGGTTGGGTTAGGGGTGGTAGGGTTAGGTGTGGTAGGGTTAGGGGTGGTAGGGTTAGGGGTGGTAGGGGTAGGGTGGTAGGGTTAGGGGTGGTAGGGTTAGGGGTGGTAGGGTTAGGGGTGGTAGGGTTAGGGGGGTAGGGTTAGGGTAGGGGTGGTAGGGTTAGGGGTGGTAGGGTTAGGGGTGGTAGGGTTAGGGGTGGTAGGGTTAGGGTAGGGGTGGTAGGGTTAGGGGTTGGTAGGGTTAGGGGTGGTAGGGTAGGGTAGGGGTGGTAGGGTTAGGGGTGGTAGGGTTAGGGGTGGTACGGTTAGGGGATGTAGGGGTATATAATATAATAAAGGAATATATTTATATGGAAATCATGCAGAACCATTACATTGACAGAACCCACAATCTATCTGCAATATTAAAGCTGTTCTCAGGACTGTGCATTAGCATTGTGCATTTGTGAGTGTGTGTGTGTGTGTGTGTGTGTGTGTGTGTGTGTGTGTGTGTGTGTGTGTGTGTGTGTGTGTGTGTGTGAGTGTGTGTGTGTGTGTGTGTGTGTGAGCGTGTGAGTGTGTGTGTGTGTGTGTGTGAGTGTGGGTGTTGTTTGTTTGTTTGTAGGGGTGTATCTTGTAGTCTGCCACTGTATTCCCAAAGCTTCCTGTGTTAAATGGATGTGAACCCTGTTTCCTAGATACACACACACACAACTGGGAACGTGTCTTGATACATACTGGGGAAAAAATCAGCCCACTGAGACACACAGGTGAGATCAAGACTCCTCTGTCTCACTCTCTTTCTCCCTCTTCTCTTCCTTCCCTCTCTTCTTCTTCTTTTCCCTCTCTCCTTCCTCCTCTCCTTCTTCTTCTCTCTCTACCATCTCCTACCCTCTCTCCTACACTCTCTCCTTCCCTCTCTCCTTATTCTTCTCTCTCTCTCCTACCCTCTCTCCTTCTTATTCTCTCTCTCTCCTACCATCTCCTTCCCTCTCTCCTTCCCTCTCTCCTTATTCTTCTCTCTCTCTCCTACCCTCTCTCCTTCTTATTCTCTCTCTCTCTCTTACCATCTCCTTCCCTCTCTCCTTCCCTCTCTCCTTATTCTTCTCTCTCTCTCCTGCCCTCTCTCCTTCTTATTCTCTCTCTCTCTCCTACCATCTCCTTCCCTCTCTCCTTCCCTCTCTCCTACTTCTATCTCTCTGCTCCCTAAGGTGTTGTGGCCGGGAGACATTTAATCGCCGCGGTAACGGTTTCATATCTGGACTAAAAATCAAATAACGGCCAAATGATTTACTTCCCCTAGCAACGACCCGAGCAGCCCTAGCAAAGAGCCTAGCAACGGGCCTAGCCCGCGGCTGCAACATAATCAGGTTGACAATATTTCAATTATTGTGTTGATTTTAACAGATCACACACACACACACACACACACACACACACACACACATACACACCCCGAGCGACCCGTCGCATTCTACCCATGACCCCGGAGGAATGTATTGACTTAAACAGTTGTCGGAGAGAGAGGAGAGAGAGGAGAGAGAGGAGAGAGATGTAGAGAGAGGAGAGAGAGGAGAGAGGAGAGAGAGGAGAGAGAGGAGAGAGATGTAGAGAGAGGAGAGAGATGTAGAGAGAGGAGAGAGAGAGGAGAGAGAGGAGAGAGAGAGTAGAGGAGAGATAGGAGAGAGAGGAGAGAGAGGAGAGATAGGAGAGAGAGGAGAGAGAGGAGAGAGAGAGAGAGATGAGAGAGGAGAGAGAGAAAGAGAGAGAGGAGAGAGAGGAGTGAGAGGAGACAGAGGAGAGATAGGAGAGAGAGGAGAGAGAGGAGAGAGAGGAGATATAGGAGAGAGAGGAGAGAGAGGAGAGAGAGGAGAGAGGAGAGAGGGGAGAGAGAGGAGAGAGAGAGAGATGAGAGAGGAGAGAGAGGAGAGAGAGGAGAGATAGGAGAGAGAGGAGAAAGAGGAGAGAGAGGAGAGAGAGAGAGGAGAGAGAGGAGAGAGAGAAAGAGAGAGAGGAGAGAGAGGAGTGAGAGGAGACAGAGGAGAGATAGGAGAGAGAGGAGAGAGAGGAGATATAGGAGAGAGAGGAGAGAGAGGAGAGAGAGGAGAGAGGGGAGAGAGAGGAGAGAGAGGAGAGATAGGAGAGAGAGGAGAGAGAGGAGAGAGATGTAGAGAGAGGAGCGAAAGGAGAGAGAGGAGAGAGATGAGCGAGAGGAGAGAGAGGAGAGAGATGTAGAGAGAGGAGAGAGGTGTAGAGAGAGGCGAGAGAGGAGACAGAGGAGAGAGAGGAGAGAGGGGAGAGAGAGGAGAGAGAGGAGAGAGATGAGAGAGAGAGAGAGAGGTGAGAGATGAGAGAGAGGAGAGAGATGTAGAGAGAGGAGAGAGATGAGAGAGAGGAGAGAGGAGATAGAGGAGAGAGATGAGAGAGATGAGAGAGCGGGAGAGAGATGAGAGAGAGGAGAGATGAGAGAGAGGAGAGGAGAAACATGAGAGAGAGGAGAGAGATGAGAGAGAGGAGAGAGAGGAGAGAGATGTAGAGAGAGGAGAGAGAGGAGAGAGAGGAGAGAGAGTAGAGAGGGAGAGAGGAGAGAGAGGAGAGAGAGGAGAGAGATGAGAGAGATGAGAGAGAGGGAGAGAGAGGAGAGAGAGGAGAGAGATGTAAGAGAGGAGAGAGAGGAGAGAGATACAGAGAGAGGAGAGAGAGGAGAGATGTAGAGAGAGGAGAGAAAGGAGAGAGAGGAGAGAGATGTAGAGAGAGGACCGAGAGGAGAGAGAGGAGAGAGATGTAGAGAGAGGAGAGAGGTGTAGAGATAGGAGACAGAGGAGAGAGATGTAGAGAGAGGAGAGCGGAGAGAGAGAGGAGAGAGAGGAGAGAGATGAGAGAGAGGAGAGAGAGGAGAGAGAGGAGAGATAGGAGAGAGAGGAGAGAGGAGAGAGAGGAGAGAGAGAGAGAGAGAGGAGAGAGGGGAGAGAGAGGAGAGAGAGGAGAGATAGGAGAGAGAGGAGAGAGAGGAGAGAGATGTAGAGAGAGGAGCGAGAGGAGAGAGAGGAGAGAGATGTAGAGAGAGGAGAGAGGTGTAGGAGAGGCGAGAGAGGGAGAGAGGGGAGAGAGATGTAGAGAGAGGAGAGAGAGGAGAGAGAGGAGAGAGGAGAGAGAGGAGAGAGATGAGAGAGAGGAGAGAGATGTAGAGAGAGGAGAGAGATGAGAGAGAGGAGAGAGGAGATAGAGGAGAGATGAGAGAGATGAGAGAGCGGAGAGAGATGAGAGAGAGGAGAGATGGAGAGAGAGGAGAGGAGAAACATGAGAGAGAGGAGAGAGATGAGAGAGAGGAGAGAGAGGAGAGAGATGTAGAGAGAGGAGAGAGAGGAGAGAGAGGAGAGAGTGTAGAGAGGAGAGAGAGGGAGAGAGAGGAGAGAGATGAGAGAGATGAGAGAGAGGAGAGAGAGGAGAGAGAGGAGAGAGATGTAAGGAGGAGAGAGAGGAGAGAGATACAGAGAGAGGAGAGAGAGGAGAGAGATGTAGAGAGAGGAGAGAAAGGAGAGAGAGGAGAGAGATGTAGAGAGGACGAGAGGAGAGAGAGGAGAGAGATGTAGAGAGAGGAGAGAGGTGTAGAGAGAGGAGACAGAGGAGAGAGATGTAGAGAGAGGAGAGCGGAGAGAGAGAGGAGAGGAGAGAGAGATGAGAGAGAGGAGAGAGAGAGAGAGAGGAGAGAGAGGAGAGAGAGGAGAGAGATGTGGAGAGAGGAGAGAGGAGAGAGAGGAGCGAGAGGAGAGAGATGTAGAGAGATGAGAGAGATGAGAGAGAGGAGAGAGAGGAGAGAGATGTAGAGAGAGGAGAGAGATGTAGAGAGAGGAGAGAGGCAAAACCTGACACACACACAAAAAACACACACACACACCATGTACAGCAGTGTGATGGAGGTCAGTGTTGTACTGATGGACTTATTAAGAGGTGATTGTGACACATGGTCCTTCTGGTCTTCTGGTAGGAGATCTGGCAGAGAACGAGAGAGAGAGAGTTTGTGTGTGTGTGTGTGTGTGTGTGAGTCAGTCAGCGTGATATGTGGACCACATAAGGACTGCTATGTCGGCCAAAAGATGAGAAAAGATGAGCTTCCAAGACACAGAGCTGGTTGGATACCACAACTCACTAACACATGTTTGAAATGTCATCATAGATTCAATATGGTGTCTTATTATATTCTACCAGGAAACAACTGATTCACTGGGATGCTGTTAATAAGTGCTTTCATCAAGTAAGCTCACACTCTGAGGGTTAGTTACTGACTGATAATTAAAACACTATATCAAATACAAGAAGAGTGGGGTGAGGAGAGGAGAGGAGAGGAGAGGAGAGGAGACGGGGGAGGAGGAGAGAGAAGGAGAGAAGAGAGGAGAAGAGGAGAGGAGACGGGAGGGGAGGAGAGAGAAGGAGAGAAGAGAGGAGAAGAGGAGAGGAGACGGGGAGGAGAGAAAAGGAGAGAAGAGAGGAGACGGGAGGGGAGAGAAGAGAGGAGAAGAGGAGAGGAGACCGGAGAGGAGGAGAGAAGAGAGGAGAGGAGAAGAGAAGAGGAGATGGGAGGGGAGGAGAGAAGAGAGGAGAGGAGAGGAGGAGAGAAGAGAGGAGAGGAGAGGAGAGGAGGAGAGAAGAGAGGAGAGGGGAGAGGAGGGCAGGGGTTTTGATTTACTCCCCCCTCTCTCTCTCTCTCTCCTTTCTCTCTGACAGTAAAAATGACTGAAGATATCTCTCCAATAACTACTAGTGTCTTTGTTGACATGATGTTGGATAGAGCTGATCTCATGACGAGAGAAGGAGAAGAAAGAAGAGAAAAAGCTTGAGGGAGAACAGAGAGAATGAGAGGAATGGATGTAGAAGAGCGGGAGAGATGGTGAATTAGCATATATGTTAATAGTCAACCACTCAGCTCCACCCCTCTTCAAAAAGAGCCTCACTGCAGCTCCAGAAGAGAGATGGCGAATTAGCATATATGTTAATAGTCAACCACTCAGCTCCACCCCTCTTCAAAAAGAGCCTTACTGCAGCTCCAGGAAGAGAGATGGCGAATTAGCATATATGTTAATAGTCAACCACTCAGCTCCACCCCTCTTCAAAAAGAGCCTCACTGCAGCTCCAGAAGAGAGATGGCGAATTAGCGTATATGTTAATAGTCAACCACTCAGCGCCACCCCTCTTCAAAAAGAGCCTCACTGCAGCTCCAGAAGGTGCATCTGAAGAGTGTGTGTGAAATGTGTGTGTGAAGTGTGTGTGAAATGTGTGTGAGAAGTGTGTGTGTAAAATGTGTGTGTGAAGTGTGTGTGTGTGTGTGTGTGAAGTGTGTGTGTGTGAAATGTGTGTGTGTGAAATGTGTGTGTGAAGTGTGCGTGTGTTTGTGTGTGTGTAAAATGTGTGTGTGAAATGTGTGTGTGAAATGTGTGTGTAAAATGTGTGTGTGAAGTGTGTGTGTGTGTGTGAAGTGTGTGTGTGTGAAATGTGTGTGCGAAGTGTGTGTGTGTGAAATGTGTGTGTGAGTGTGTGTGTGTGAAATGTGTGTGTGTGTGAAGTGTGCGTGTGTTTGTGTGTGTGTGTGTGTGTGTGTGAGTGTGTGTGTGTGTGTGTGTAAAATGTGTGTGTGAAGTGTGAACCATTTAACATTACGTTGACCATTCATACAAACACCGACCTTGAGTGTGAGTGTGTGTGTACGTATGTGTGTGTGTGTGTGTGTTGACAGTTGTACATTAGTAGCACGTTGACCATGAGAGAGAGAGTGTGTGTGTGTGTTGACAGTTGTACGTTAGAAGCACGTTGACCATGACAGAGGAGAGGAGAGGACAGGAGAGGAGAGGAGAGGAGAGGAGAGGAGAGGAGAGGAGAGGAGAGGAGAGGAGAGGAGAGGAGAGGAGAGGAGAGGAGAGGAGAGAGCAGGAAGACTGTGTGGTGAAGAGATCAATAGAACTCTCAACTGTCAACTCTGTTTATTAAAGAACTAACTGCTTTCAGCTTTCAGTATCTACCTCCTTCCTCTCTCTCTCTCTCCCTCTGTTTCTCCTGTCTCTTTATCTCTCTCCCCCCCTCGCCCTAACCCCTCCCTCCCCCTCTCTCTCTCTCCCTCTGTCTCTCCTGTCTCTTTATCGCTATCCCCCTCCCCCCTCTGTCTCTTTCTCTCTGTATATATATATATCTCTCTTTATCTCTCTATATATATCTCTTTCTCTCTCTTTCTCCCTCCCTACCTCCCTCTGTGTGTGTGTGTGTGTGTGTGTGTGTGTGTGTGTGTGTGTGTGTGTCCGTACGTGTGTGTGTGTGTGTGTGTGTGTGTGTGTGTGTGTGTGTGTGTGTGCATATCACTTGTCAGTAGATATGCCAGTATAGTTATCAGTGTTGTATGTAGTCTAGTATATAGTCTGTATCTGTCTGATTCTGTTGTGCGTCTGTCTAATGTGTCCCCCATCACCCCCAGTATAGTTATCAGTGTTGTATGTAGTCTAGTATATAGTCTGTATCTGTCTGATTATGTTGTGCGTCTGTCTAATGTGTCCCCCATCACCCCCACACACTCACCCACTGAATTTACACAAACATGCGCACACACACACGCACTCGCACACACACACACACACACACACACACACACACACACACACACACACACACACACACACACACACACACACACACACACACACACACACACACACACACACACCCCACCCACTCAATTTACACCCCGATCCCAGCCAAGTCACCTCTGAAGAAATCAAATTTACACCCGTCTGGCAGTGTGTGTGTGTGTGTGTGTGTGTGTGTGTGTGTGTGTGTGTGTGTGTGTGTGTGTGTGTGTGTGTGGACCAGAAGTCCCTACAAAAATAATAAACAAACAAAGATTTGACCAACTGTGGTCATTTTGTTAGTCCCCACAGGAGCAATGTTAGGAGCTAGGGTTAGGTTTAGGATTAGGAGCTAGGTTTAGGTTTAGGATTAGGATTATGAGCTAGGGTTAGGTTTAGGATTAGGTGGTCATTTTGTTAGTCCCCACAGGAGCAATGTTAGGAGCTAGGGTTAGGTATAGGATTAGGAGCTAGGTTTAGGTATAGGATTAGGAGCTAGGGTTAGGTTTAGGATAAGGAGCTAGGGTTAGGTTTAGGATTAGGAGCTAGGTTTAGGATTAGGAGCTAGGGTTAGGTTTAGGATTAGGAGCTAGGTTTAGGTTTAGGGTTAGGAGCTAGGGTTAGGTTTAGGATTAGGAGCTAGGTTTAGGTTTAGGGTTAGGAGCTAGGGTTAGGTTTGGGGTTAGGAGCTAGGGTTAGGTTTAGGGTTAGGAGCTAGGGTTAGGTTTAGTGTTAGGAGCTAGGGTTAGGTTTAGGGTTAGGAGCTAGGGTTAGGTTTAGGGTTAGGTCATTTTGTTAGTCCCCACAAGATCAAATGCTATTTCTAGGAGATTGGGGTTCAGGTTAGAATTAGATTTAGGATTAGGAGCTAGAGTTAGGTTTAGGGTTAAGAGCAATGTTCGGAGCTAGGGTTAGGAGCAATGTTAGTTTTAGGGTTAGGTTTAGGGTTAGGAGCTAGGGTTAGGGTTAGATTTAGGATTAGGAGCTAAGGTTAGGTTTAGGATTAGGGTTAGGAGCTAGGGTTAGGTTTAGGATTAGGAGCTAGGATTAGGTTTAGGGATAGGAGCTAGGATTAGTTTAAGGATTAAGAGCTAGGGTTAGTTTAAGGATTAGGAGCTTGGGTTAGGAGTTAGGATTTGGAGTGTCATGACGTGGCCCTCTTTGGGTATAGCGAGCACCACCCCCCTCTTTCTCTCAACACCTCTCTCTTCCCCCTACACCCAGGCTCTGTTATTGCAGGTCATACATTCCTAGAGGAGTCTCTCTCCTCATGGCCAGGCGGTATAGAGAGAGAAGGTTTCACAGGAGAACAAAGGAACTTCTTCCACATGACAGAACTTGAGAACTGAACAATGTCCACCTTTTGGAGAATGTGTACACGATCGGGGGGAGAATCCAGCTACGATCCGGTCCATTTTGTTTAATGTTTGTGAAACTCACGAGAGACAATAGAGCCACATTACCATAACTCTGTTCAATCAAGAGTCTCCATTGTGAGGCTTGCATCTAATTGTTGTATAAAATGAATGAGTAAAGTTGAAACTATTTGTGAAATGATGTAATGTGATTTTAAACTGTTAAATGAAGGAGAGTCCAATTCCCTTTGCCCCATGAGCACAGACATCGATCTGGCGTCATGGGACAGCCCTTACCTACTGTTCTGGATATAACCCCCACCTGGGGAATGTCCCGGCAGACCCACGCATACCTTGGAGCATCGAGGGAGCTAAGGTTTGAATAGAAACCATAAAACCTGAGTATAAGCTTAAGGTTGTAATGGTTGTTGAAACTCTGAGACTATCGATTCCGACAGAATAAGAGCAACTCTTCGATACTAATTACTAGTCTGCAGCGAGGAATTCTGTACCATTGGATGCGAAGACCGACAACCGCCGAAACATCTATTCTATAAGAACATTTCTGAATGTGGACTCTGAAGTACCCATTCCAACCACGAAAGACGGGCGGACGAACTTCCAACAGAAAGAAGGACGATTCCAACAGAGATCACGACGACACACTGAGCGTAAATATATATATATTGATTGCAATTATTCCCGAATGAGTGAGCGTTCATGTGCAAAAGGACTAGCATTTCAAAATATAATTATCAACTGTGTTGTGACTTTTGTCTTTCGCGCCCTTCTCAGACCACACCCAATTTCCCTTCTCAGACCACACCCACTTTCCCTTCTCAGACCACACCCACTTTCCCTTCTCAGACCACACCCATTTTCCCTTTTCAGACCACACCCACTTTCCCTTCTCAGACCACACCCACTTTCCCTTCTCAGACCACACCCACTTTCCCTTTGTCCACCAAGCCGTCATACCGGTTTAGCCCACTAGGGCACATCCTCTATCATTTCCTTGTAACCATACCTACTGTTTGTTTGTTTTGTTTATGCATTTCTGTGATTATTTAGTCAGTTAGGAAATAAATTATTAAGACAATTGATGACTATTGATGATTCATAGCGAAGGCTGGGGGCTCTGCACCAGTCAGTAAAACAGATATACATTTCCTGTGGAAATAGAGGGCCACCCCATTGTGTATGAGTGTGTGTATGTGTGAGTTCGGTGTGTGTGTGTGAGTTTGTCTTGAGTTTGGTTTATATATGTGTGTGTGTGTGTGTGTGTGAATTTGGTGTATATTTGTTCAGTGTGTGTGAGTGAGTTTGGTATAGATGTGTTCAGTGTGTGTGTGTATAGCCAGTGTAGTAGAAACCAAAGACTACCTCTGATGGATCCATTAGGAGGCCTTTATCTCTCTCTCTCTGTCTCTCTCTCTCTCTCTCTCTCTCTCTCTCTCTCTGTGTCTCTCTCTCTCTCTCTCTCTCTCTCTCTCTCTCTCTCCCCCTCTCTCTCTGTCTCTCTCTCTCTTTCTCTCAGTAGTGAGTGACACAGTAAATCTGAACCAATTTTCTCATCTAACCATCATTATACACCCTCCACTCTCCATTTAACACCCTAAAAGAGAGGAAGGATGGAGGGAAAGAGAGAAGTGAGAGGGAGGCAGAGAGAGACAGAATGGAGAGAGCAGCAGAGAGTGAGAGAGAGAGAGAGAGAGAGAGAGAGAGAGAGAGAGAAGGGAGAGGGAGGGGGAAAGAGACAGAATGGAGAGAGATGGAGAAAGAGAACTCCCACCAATTGATGTGACAACCTCAGTCTTCATGTTAGCTGTCTGGTTGAATGGTTTGTGAGGCTTTACAGAAGGAGAGAGAAAGAGGGAAATAGAGAGAGAGGGGTAGGATAGAGAGAGACAGAGAGAGAGAGAGAGAGAGGGGGAGAGAGAGAGAGAGGGGGGGGGATAGAGAGAGAGGGAGGGGATAGAGAGAGAGAGAGAGAGAGAGAGAGGGGTAGAGAGAGAGAGAGAGAGGGGGGGTAGAGAGAGAGAGAGAGAGAGAGAGGGGGGATAGAGAGAGAGAAGGGGGGGTAGAGAGAAAGAGTGAGAGGGGAGAGGGGGGGTAGAAAGAGAGAGGGGGAGAGGGGGGGATAGAGAGAGAGAGAGAGAGGGGGGGATAGAGAGAGAGAGAGAGAGAGAGGGGGGGGAGGGGGGTAGAAAGAGAGAGGGGGAGCGGTAGAAAGACAAAGACTTCATGGTTTAGTGCTTCAGAATTTTAACACCAAATTGTTCCTGTCCGTTTCTCTCAACATACAGAGCTCACACAAGTAAACACTACCTGTCAACCCTAAACCCTAAACTCTAACACTAGTAGTCAACCCTAAACACTAACACTACCAGTCAACGCTAAACTCTAACACTACTAGTCAACATTAAACCCTAACACTACTAGTCAACCCTAAACCCTAACACTACTAGTCAACCCTAACACTACTAGTCAACCCTAAACCCTAACACTACTAGTCAACCCTAAACTCTAACACTACTAGTCAACCCTAAACTCTAACACTAGTAGTCAACCCTAAACACTAACACTACTAGTCAACCCTAAACCCCAACACTACTAGTCAACCCTAAACCCTAACACTACTAGTCAACCCTAAACTCTAACACTAGTAGTCAACCCTAAACACTAACACTACTAGTCAACCCTAAACCCCAACACTACTAGTCAACCCTAAACACTAACACTACTAGTCAACCCTAAACCCCAACACTACTAGTCAACCCTAAACACTAACACTACTAGTCAACCCTAAACCCCAACACTACTAGTCAACCCTAAACCCTAAACCCTAAACCCTAACACTACTAGTCAACCCTAAACCCCAACACTACTAGTCAACCCTAAACCCCAACACTACTAGTCAACCCTAAACCCCAACACTACTAGTCAACCCTAAACCCTAAACCCTAATACTACTAGTCAACTCTAAACCCCAACACTACTAGTCAACCCTAAACCCTAACACTACTAGTCAACTCTAAACCCTAAACCCTAATACTACTAGTCAACCCTAAACCCTAAACCCTAACACTACTAGTCAACACTAAACCCTAACACTACTAATATACCCTAAACCCTAAACCCTAACACTACTAGTCAACCCCAAACCCTAAACCTACCAGTCAACCCTAAACCCTAAACCCTAACACTACTAGTCAACTCTAAACCCTAAACCCTAACACTACTAGTCAACTCTAAACCCTAAACCCTAAACCTACCAGTCAACCCTAAACCCTAAACCGTAACACTACTAGTCAACCCTAAACCCTAAACCCTAACACTACTAGTCAACCCTAAACCCTAACACTACTAGTCAACCCTAAACCCTAACACTACTAGTCAACCCTAAACCCTAAACCCTAACACTACTAGTCAACCCTAAACCCCAACACTACTAGTCAACCCTAAACCCCAACACTACTAGTCAACCCTAAACCCCAACACTACTAGTCAACCCTAAACCCTAAACCCTAACACTACTAGTCAACCCTAAACATTAACACTACTAGTCAACCATAAACCCTAACACTACTAGTCAACCCTAAACCCTAACACTACTAGTCAACCTTAAACCCTAACACTACTAGTCAACCCTAAACACTAACACTACTAGTCAACCCTAAACCCCAACACTACTAGTCAACCCTAAACCCCAACACTACTAGTCAACCCTAAACCCTAACACTACTAGTCAACTCTAAACCCTAAACCCTAACACTACTAGTCAACCCTAAACCCTAACACTACTAGTCAACCATAAACCCTAACACTACTAGTCAACCCTAAACCCTAAACTCTAACACTACTAGTCAACTCTAAACCCTAAACCCTAACACTACTAGTCAACCCTAAACATTAACACTACTAGTCAACCCTAAACCCTAACAGTACTAGTCAACCCTAAACCCTAACACTACTAGTCAACCCTAAACCCTAACACTACTAGTCAACCCTAAACCCTAACACTACTAGTCAACCCTAAACCCTAACACTAGTAGTCAACCCTAAACCCTAAACTCTAACACTACTAGTCAACCCTAATCCCTAACACTACTAGTCAACCCTAAACCCTAACACTACTAGTCAACCCTAAACCCTAAACCCTAACAGTACTAGTCAACCCTAAACCCTAAACCCTAACACTACTAGTCAACACTAAACCCTAACACTACTAATATACCCTAAACCCT
The DNA here is from genome assembly GCF_057628025.1 of Oncorhynchus mykiss. Classification (NCBI taxonomy): domain Eukaryota; kingdom Metazoa; phylum Chordata; class Actinopteri; order Salmoniformes; family Salmonidae; genus Oncorhynchus; species Oncorhynchus mykiss. The sequence goes on from NC_143034.1 coordinate 8,445,666, forward strand.
AAACCCTAACAGTACTAGTCAACCCTAAACCCTAAACCCTAACACTACTAGTCAACCCTAAACCCTAACACTACTAGTCAACCCTAAACCCTAAACCCTAACACTACTAGTCAACCCTAAACCCTAAACCCTAACACTACTAGTCAACCCTAAACCCTAAACCCTAACACTACTAGTCAACCCTAAACCCTAACACTACTAGTCAAACCTAAACCCTAAACCCTAACACTACTAGTCAACCCTAAACCCTAAACCCTAACACTACTAGTCAACCCTAAACCCTAACAGTACTAGTCAACCCTAAACCCTAACACTACTAGTCAAACCTAAACCCTAAACCCTAACACTACTAGTCAACCCTAAACCCTAAACCCTAACACTACTAGTCAACCCTAAACCCTAACAGTACTAGTCAACCCTAAACCCTAACAGTACTAGTCAACCCTAACCCCTAACACTACTAGTCAACCCTAATCTCTAACACTACTAGTCAACCCTAAACACTAACACTAGCAGTCAACCCTAAATCCTAACACTACTAGTCAACCCTAAACCCTAACAGTACTAGTCAACCCTAACCCCTAACACTACTAGTCAACCCTAATCTCTAACACTACTAGTCAACCCTAAACCCTAACACTACTAGTCAACCCTAAACACTAACACTAGCAGTCAACCCTAAACCCTAACACTACTAGTCAACCCTAAACCCTAAACCCTAAACCCTAACACTACTAGTCAACCCTAAACTCTAACACTACTAGTCAACCCTAAACACTAACACTAGCAGTCAACCCTAAATCCTAACACTACTAGTCAACCCTAAACCCTAAACCCTAAACCCTAACACTACTAGTCAACCCTAAACTCTAACACTACTAGTCAACCCTAAACCCTAACACTACTAGTCAAACCTAATCTCTAACACTACTAGTCAACCCTAAACCCTGACATTGACTAGCTGAATCAGGTGTACAGAGTCAGTCTGAAGCCCCACAAGTTAATGAGGGAGTTGGCCATCACTACTTAGAATAACTAGCTGAAAGATCCCCCTCCCTAACCCCCAAGTCCCCCCTCCCCTCCCTAACCCCCAAGTTAGGGCCGTTAGGTAGCCTAGTGGTTAGAGTGTAGGGGCGGCAGGTAGCCTAGTGATTAGAGTGGAGGGGCGGCAGGTAGCCTAGTGGTTAGAGTGGAGGGGCGGCAGGTAGCCTAGTGGTTAGAGTGTTGGGGCGGCAGGTAGCCTAGTGGTTAGAGTGTAGGGGCGGCAGGTAGCCTGGTGGTTAGAGTGTAGGGGCGGCAGGTAGTCTAGTGGTTAGAGTGTAGGGGTGGCAGCTAGCCTAGTGGTTATAGTGTAGGGGCGGCAGGTAGCCTAGTGGTTAGAGTGTAGTGGCGGCAGGTAGCCTAGTGGTTAGAGTGTAGAGGCGGCAGGTAGCCTGGTGGTTAGAGAGTAGGTGCGGCAGGTAGCCTAGTGGTTAGAGTGTAGGGGCGGCAGGTATCCTAGTGGTTAGAGTGTAGGGGCGGCAGGTAGCCTAGTGGTTAGAGTGTAGGGGCGGCAGGTAGCCTAGTGGTTAGAGTGTAGGGGCGACAGGTAGCCTAGTGGTTAGAGTGTAGGGGTGGCAGGTAGCCTAGTGGTTAGAGTGTTGGGGCGGCAGGTAGCCTAGTGGTTAGAGTGTAGGGGCGGCAGGTAGCCTAGTGGTTAGAGTGTAGGGGCGGCAGGTAGCCTAGTGGTTAGAGTGTAGGGGCGACAGGTAGCCTAGTGGTTAGAGTGTAGGGGCGGCAGGTAGTCTAGTGGTTAGAGTGTAGGGGCGGCAGGTAGCCTAGTGGTTAGAGTGTAGGGGCGGCAGGTAGCCTAGTGGTTAGAGTGTAGGGGCGGCAGGTAGCCTAGTGGTTAGAGTGTAGGGGCGGCAGGTAGCCTAGTGGTTAGAGTGTAGGGGCGGCAGGTAGCCTAGTGGTTAGAGTGTAGGGGCGGCAGGTAGCCTAGTGGTTAGAGTGTAGGGGCGGCAGGTAGCCTAGTGGTTAGAGTGTAGGGGCGGCAGGTAGCCTAGTGGTTAGAGTGTAGAGGCGGCAGGTAGTCTAGTGGTTAGAGTGTAGGGGCGGCAGGTAGCCTAGTGGTTAGAGTGTAGGGGCGGCAGGTAGCCTAGTGGTTAGAGTGTAGGGGCGGCAGGTAGCCTAGTGGTTAGAGTGTAGGGGCGGCAGGTAGCCTAGTGGTTAGAGTGTAGGGGCGGCAGGTAGCCTAGTGGTTAGAGTGTAGAGGCGGCAGGTAGTCTAGTGGTTAGAATTGAGTAACATCTCTACCTGCCATCTGATTTGATCTGATTGGTGGAAGTTTCAACATATTGCTTACATGTTGCATATTGCTTACAACTTAACTTTAGTCCGTCCCCTTGCCCATACCAGGGACCCTCTGCACACATAGACAACAGCCACCCACGAAGCATCGTTACCCATCGCTCCACAAAAGCCACGGCCCTTGCAGAGCAAGGGAAACCACTACTTCAAGGTCTCAGAGCGAGTGACGTTACCGATTGAAACGCTATTAGCGCGCACCACCGCTAACTAGCTAGCCATTTCACATCGGTTACACTTATACAAATCAAATCATCTCAGATCTCCACAAGGGGGGTAGGAGGTAGGGCAGTGGGGGGTAGGGCAGTGGGGGGTAGGGCAGTGGGGGGTACGGGGTAGGGCAGTGGGGGGTAGGGGAGTGGGGGGTAGGGCAGTGGGGGGTAGGAGGTAGGGCAGTGGGGGGTAGAGTAACAGATCATTTTAGGTAGCCTGTATGATCACACTGTTCAAACAGGCTACCTAAAATGATCTGTTACCAGTGTGATCATACAGGCTACCTAACATTATCTGTTACCAGTGTGTTCAAACAGGCTGACTAAAATGATCTGTTACCAGTGTGATCATACAGGCTACCTAAAATGATCTGTTACCAGTGTGATCATACAGGCTACCTAAAATGATCTGTTACCAGTGTGTTCAAACAGGCTACCTAAAAATCTGTTACCAGTGTGATCATACAGGCTACCTAAAATGATCTGTTACCAGTGTGATCATACAGGCTACCTAAAATGATCTGTTACCAGTGTGATCATACAGGCTACCTAAAATGATCTGTTACCAGTGTGATCATACAGGCTACCTAAAATGATCTGTTACCAGTGTGATCATACAGGCTACCTAAAATGATCTGTTACCAGTGTGATCATACAGGCTACCTAAAATGATCTGTTACCAGTGTGATCATACAGGCTACCTAAAATGATCTGTTACCAGTGTGATCATACAGGCTACCTACAATTTTTAATGTTTTAATAGGTTCATGTTTTAATAGGTTCATGTTTTAATAGGTTCATGTTTTAATATTAAGTAATTTTTAAAGCAAATCTCAGAAAGTGATTTTGACTCAGAAAGTGATTTTGATCACTGGTGTACGGTCTAGGGGTCCATTTAGGATTGGTGACGACTGGTGTACGGTCTAGGGTTCCATTTAGGATTGGGCCATTGTGTTGGAACAGCATTTTGAGCAAATAGGAGAGAGGAGAAGAAAGAGGCCAAGAGGAGATGAATTGATTACAGCTTTCAAAATGATCAATAACAACAGTAAACGATAATCAATAACAACACAATCAGATGATCAATAACAACACAATCAGATGATCAATAACAACACAATCAGATGATCAATAACAACACAATCAGATGATCAATAACAACACAATCAGATGATCAATAACAACACAATCAGATGATCAATAACAACACAATCAGATGATCAATAACAACACAATCAGATGATCAATAACAACACAATCAGATGATCAATAACAACACAATCAGATGACCAATAACAACACAATCAGATGATCAATAACAACACAATCAGATGATCAATAACAACATTAAACGATAATCAATAACAACACAATCAGATGATCAATAACAACACAATCAGATGATCAATAACAACACAATCAGATGATCAATAACAACACAATCAGATGATCAATAACAACACAATCAGATGATCAATAACAACACAATCAGATGATCAATAACAACATTAAACGATAATCAATAACAACACAATCAGATGATCAATAACAACACAATCAGATGATCAATAACAACACAATCAGATGATCAATAACAACACAATCAGATGATCAATAACAACACAATCAGATGATCAATAACAACACAATCAGATGATCAATAACAACAGTAAACGATAATCAATAACAACACAATCAGATGATCAATAACAACACAATCAGATGATCAATAACAACACAATCAGATGATCAATAACAACACAATAAGATGATCAAT